>NC_057800.1:676648049-676692968 GCF_018294505.1 Triticum aestivum | reverse complement strand
AGACCCCGTGGTGTTGCCTCTGGATGAATAGGACCCCGATCGATCGAGCCGGTTGGGGCTGGATGAACAGGACCCCTGTGGAGGGCTGGATGAACAGGTCCACCCCGTGGAGGGCTGGATGAACAGTAGACGGTGGAGGGCAGGATGAACAGTAGCCCGTGGAGTGGTGGTTGAACAGGAGCCCGTGGAGAGGGCTGGTTGAACAGTAGCCGGTGGAGTAGCGCGCGGTGGAGGCTGCATGAACAGGAGCCCATGGATGAACAGCCACAGGTGGAGGCTGGAGGAGGTCGACGGTGGATGAACAGTAGCTCGTGGAGGCTGGAGGGGGTCGACGGTGGAGATGAAGAGTATCCTGTGGAGTCCCATTTTGCGGTACGCCACACCCCTCCCGATGAACAGGACCCTTCGACCGTAGCGCTCCAACACAAGTCTGTTCATCCATTTTGCGGTACGCCACACCCCTCCCGATCAACAGGACCCCCATTTCGACCGTAGGAGGTCCGTTTCCTTCGTTTTGCGGTACGCCAGACCCCTCCCGATGAATAGGATCCCGTTTCGAACGTGCCCGGTCGAACACAAGGCCGTTTCCTCCGTTCTGCAGTATGCGAGGCCTCGTTTCCATCGCCTGTTCCGTCCAAGCCCTCCCGATGAACATGATGCATTCCGTTGCCACCCCATGAACACGACGCATTCCGTTGCCTCCCCATGAACACGACGATGACGCTGTTTCTCCATTCCGACCCAGCAATGTACACGAGCCCTGGCCGTACGTATGCGCGAGTAGGCGTTCGAGACCCCGCCCATATGTACACATACATGGCCGTATTTTCTTTCTTGCACCCTTGCCGCTGTACGTACGTGTACATGCTATGTGCGCGCCTCTACTACGACACGTGCGCGCCTCTACTACGACACGTGTGCGCCTCTACATCGACCAGTATGTATGTACACGTTCACGACCAGAATGACAACGCTACGTACGCTTCGACCAGGTGGGTCCCGACTGTCAGGCACTTCCTTGCCTGCGAAGATGTACCTGGTGGGTCCCAGCAGTCAGGAGGCGAATCATTTTTTTGCCCAGACGCACTTCCTTGCGTGCGAAGATGTAGCTGGTGGGTTCCAGCAGTTAGGGGAAAACGTTTTTTTCGCGAAATACAGTGGCCCGTCCGGTGGGTTCGAGCTATCAGGTGGAGGAATCATTATTTTCTGCGTAATAAGGAGGCACTTCCTTGCTGCGGCCGTGGACCCAGCTGTCGGCCTCTCCACATACAGTCCATGTCCGATGGAAGTCATTCCTTGACCACGTTGACCACGCCGCGCCGAGAGCACCAGGGCGGTGGACGACGGCGAGGCCTAGGAAGGGGACGACACGGATGCAGGGAAGACTCGACAGTTGTTTCCCGCACGGAGGGGAGTACGATTATACGAGGGTTTAGTGGTTCGTCTGCCGTCGCCGGAGAATAACAGCAGGTGCGGGTGAGTAGAGGGATGGCTAGGCTAGCGATGGGAGTATGGTCGGGCAGTGAGGCCTGCGCGGCAGCACAGCCGGCCACGAGGAGGAGGGAGCAGGCAGTCCCGCCGGCCCTTGTTTGAGCGGCTGGAGTAGGAAGAGCGGAGATTGAAGAAGCACGACGGCCGTTGGATGGACATCCAACAGTCAGTACTTGTGCGTCAACCTTTTTTAGGAAAGCCTCAAATCTGTGGAAAACAACATACAACCCATCTGCCATTATTTCTAATAATTTACAGCCCATTTGCTAATTATTAAGGTTTTTTTGGAGCCCATATTCTTTTTGTTAGCATTACAACCCATATTGTGGCAACGGTTAAAAAATTATACGAAATTTTGCATATTTCGGTGCGGTCCGAACTGTTTTCAATCCCGAAATTTCGACTCACATTCAAACTGACTTTAATAATAAATGTATATCAATATAAAATCCAACAAATTCTCCACGCATACAAATTAATGTAATTTAAAATCTTGAAATGAAAAAAAAGATATTTGAAACTAATTGCCGGTTTGATGTGTTTTAAAAATGTACAGCCCATTTCTTATTACTAATGGGCCATTTTCTCCGCCAGCCGAATGAAAGCTCTCCTCGTCTTGAAAGATTTGCAGCCCAACAGGCCTGACAAAGCGACTTACTTGGCAAATCACAAAAAAACTGTATTGTGGCTGTGGACCCAGCTGTCAGCCTCTCCACGTACAGTACTCTTCCGATGGAAGTCGTTCCTTGACCATGTTCACCACGCCGCACGGAGAGCACCACGGCGGTGGACGACGACGAGGCCTAGGAAGGGGACGACGCGGTAGTGGAAGCCCGCACGGAGAGGACTATGAGGGTTCACTGGTTTGGCTGCGGTGTGAGGCTGCCATCGCCACAGGGCCTGGCCAGCGGTGGGAATAGTAGGGGCGATGAGGCCTCTGCGGCAGCACAGCCGGCCATGGGAGGCAGGAGTATGCGGCACGACCGGCGCTGCTTTGGGCGGCTGGAGCAAGAAGACCAGAGGTTGAAGAAGCACTACGGCCGTTGGATGGACATCGTACGGTCACTGGAGCTAGAATCATTCATATTGACTAATTTGACAAAGCCCTTCGTCCCCGTCAACTTAGTAGGCCCACAAGTCAGCCTCCCAACAAGGTGGGTCCCAGCTAGCCTGGGGAGTATTCATTTTTTTGTGCGTAATAAGGAGGCACTTCCGGTGGGTCCGAGCTGACAGCGGGGGGAACGTTTTTTCGCGAAATACGGTGGCCCGTCCGGTGGGTCCCAGCAGTCAGGGGGAAACGATTTTTTTCACAAAATACTGGTGGCCCGTCCGGTGGGTCCCTGTTGTCAGGTGGAGGAATCATTATTTTCCACGTAATAAGGAGGCACTTCCTTGCTGCCGCCGTGGACCCAGCTGTCAGCCTCTCCACGTACAGTCCACGTCCAACGGAAGTCGCTCCTTCCATGTTGACCACGCCGCGCCGAGAGCACCAGTGCGGTGGACAATGGCGAGGCCTAGGAAGGGGACGACACGGAGCCGGTGAAGATGTGGCAGTGGATGCCCACGTGGAGAGGAGTATGAGGGTTCACTCGTTCGGCTGCAGTGTGAGGCTGCCGTCGCCGCAGGGCCTGGCCAGCGGTGGGAATAGTAGGGGGCGGTGAGGCCTCCATGGCAGCACAGCCGGCCACGGGAGGCAGGAGCAGGCGGCACAACCGGTGCTCCTTTGGGCAGCTAGAGCAAGAAGACCAGAGGTTGAAGAAGCACTACGGCCGTTGGATGGACATCGTACGGTCACTGCAGCTAGAATCGTTTATATTGACTAAGTTGACAAAGCCCTTGGTACGTCAACTTAGTAGGCCCACAGGTCAGCTTCCAAAATGGTGCGCCCCAGATGTCAGGGGGAGGAATCATTTTTTGGGCGGGTGAAGCTAGAATATCCGGGATTGAAGAAGAAGCACGGCATCCGTTGGATGGACATCCAACGGCCACTGCTGCTAGAACCGTGTGTTGACTATAAGTTGACAAAGGCTTGCATACGTGTCAACTCTGTTTTTTTAGGGGACGCGTCAACTTAGTAAGGCCAGAAGTGTGTGGTAGAGAACTTATAGCCCATTTGAGATTTGTAAGAATGTGTAGCCCATTTTTGAATTCTAATGGAATTTACTACAGCCCATTTACAGTTTGTTAAAAGTACAACCCATTTCAACCAACCGTTCAAAACAGAATTCAATAAAATTTCCCACATTTTAATGGGATTCGAAATATTTTTATCCCAAAATTTCTAGTCAGATTAAGTACAATTTCAATATAAATTTATATTACGTAAAAATCCAACGAAACATTGCGCTTGCAACAATTAATGAAATTAAAATTTTCAATATCCAAAAATAATATTTTATAAAGTAATCACGTGTTTGGTGCATTTTTTATAGTTACTGCCCAGTTTTTATAATTACATCCCATTTATTATTTCTTAAAGCCCATTTTCTTGTTAAGACTAATGCATCCCTCCTAGGAAAGATTTGCAGCCCAGCGGGGCGGAGAATAACAACTTGACCTTGCCTGGGTATTCCTAAAAAAAGTATAGCTGGGCTAGCCATTTTTCGCTTGAAAAAAATTTAATATCTAGGCTGGATATCTAGCCTGGGCTAGACGGGCCACAGCCCGCCCAGTTAATACCTGCAATGATGTTTTCATTGTTGTTCAGAGGAGAAACATTAATATCTGGGCTAAACATCAAAAAACTCTGCAGTGCTCACACCTCAAAAATACAAATACTGCTCGAGCTGCTTGGTCCCAGCTGTCGGCCGCTTCTTGTGCAATTCTCTCATTTATTGACTAGTACTACATAGGTTGACAATGGTGTGGGACCGTGATGTCAGGAAACCAGGGGGAAGCAAAATAAATAACTCCAGTGAGCGCTTCCACCTCTGCCTCGTTGTCTCCCGTGGAAACCCATTTTCTCCCTTTTTTTGCTCGGGCAAGGACCAATACATGCAGCACGTCCATGCAGTTATTAGGCAAAAAATAAAAGCGCTTTGCATGCTATGAATTACGATGGCCTGCATGGGTAGCTAATAAGGCATCCTCTTAACTGCTGTGATTAAATGTTGTGTTTAGAAGAGAGAAATATTCTTCTTTTCCACCAATCTGATTGCACCTAGGTCGTGATGCACCTTCTAATACGACTTATTCACCTAGATGGAGGGAGTATAGTTTTATACACACACACATACACACACACACACATATATATATAATAAGGAGGCACTTGTGTACGTAGTCTATGGACCTGGTGGGTCCCCATTGTCATCCTCTCCAAGTAAAGTCATCTCCTCGCCCGCGTGCGCTTTCCGCCCAAAACAGTCAGCGCCGCCCGCCCCGCTTCCCGGTGCAGGTGATTGCTCCACCTTCAAACGACACAAGTGTCATCCGTCCATCCATCTGCTGCCCACATTAATGATACACGGTTGCCGAGGCGGCTACTCCGGCGCCACACGTCCGTCCCTTCGCCGGCCCACCATTGCTATATAAACTGCTGCGCCGGCCATAGCCGCAGTCATCCGCATCCGTTCCCTTTCTCCTGTCCACACCACTACTGCCCACCATGGCTTCCTCACGCTCCAGCGCTCTTCGGGACGAGCAGACGATGGACCACAAGGAGATGGCAACCATTGCTGCCGATCGGTTGGCCGGCAGGTAGCCGAAGGACGATGACATCCCAATGGAGAACATGGTAGTCGACGATTCGGCGCCAACCCCCTCCTCCGCGCCATCCTGGCCGGTGCATTACACCATGACCATCGGCGAGGCCCGTGCCCAATATATGGACAATGTGAGGTAGATGCATCAGGAGCAGTTCCAGGACGCGCAGGCCGACGCCGCCTACAACCACCATCTCCTGTAGGAGCATCTGCAGGCGGAGGAGCAGATCGCCGCGGAGTGGGCGGAGAAGGAGGCGCTGCTCGACTCAAACCGCTCCACCCGCAAGGGCCGCCTCGAGCGCTGGCGGGAGCGCATGTGGGTGGCGGAGGCTGCGGCCGCCTACAAAGAGGCTAGCAAAGAGGGCGATGAAGCGGGCGAGGCGCTGTTTGGCGGGACCGAGGACGAGGCAGAGGACAATGCCGGCTCCGGCGAGTCCCCGCTCTGCTGGCGTCGACGAGGCCCTGCTCCGCCGAGGCCCCGCGGCACCAACAACGAGGCAGAGGACACCGCCGGCTTCGCCGAGGCCCCGCCTCACCAACAACGAGGCAGAGGACATCGCCAGCTCAGCCGAGGCCCCACCCTGCCGGCAACGCGGGGCAGGATTTCCACCGCTCTGCTGAGGCGCCGCCCGCCGGCAACGAGACAGAGGACATCTCCAGCTCCACCGAGGCCCCGCCCCGCTGCCAACGAGGCCGCGCCACTCAGAAAACAAGGAAGAGTAGAACACGGTAGGTCGCCACCGCTCAGGTCCAAGTAAGGCCACCGCTGCTACCCTCCTGTTGAAGCCAAGCTAGGCGGGTTGACCATTGATGGTCGGTTAGCTTCTTGGCGGCGACGTGGAGTCGAGGAGTTCTGCTGGAGAATAACGCTTCTTCTACTTAACTGCTGGTGCAGTTGGTTGACTGACACGTGGGCCCAACAGGCCACATGCCAGTTACGCAACTGCACCTGCAGTTAAGTCACTGAAGCTTCTGTTCGGCTCAGTGGGACACATGTGGGTAGCTTCGGTTAATTAATTATACCTCCAGCGCACCCCTTTTTAGTTGAAGAATGTATGAAATGTAATGAAATCTGGCATGTTTATATGAAATCCAACCGTGTATGAATGAATTTATTTCGATTAGTTCGAATTCCTATATCACTCGCATTGGTTGAAGATGCAAAACAATATGTACTAGCCTTATTCCCAGGGTGATCACCTCGTTTGTAGCAGTTTCACATGTACTCCCTCCGGTCCTTTCTAGTCTGCATACAAGTTTTGTCTGTAGTCAAAGTATGTCTACTTTGACCAATCTTATACAAAAAAGTATGCACTTTCACAATGTGTGAAGTAAAAAGGAACATAAGGAGTACAAAGAGTTTGAACAGGTTTTTAGCATTTATGTACATTGCAATCAAACACACAGGCCTGGGAATTCATAGAGAGCATTCAAAATAATCGATGATTATGCATCTCAGCGACTCACATGCCAGAGGCAATATTTACTTCACAACTAAAGAATAAAGAAAAAATTGATCGACGTTGCTGACAGCAAGGGCGTCCCATTCGAAAATATCAAATGCATGTCTTGCTAAAATCAATGAGCAAAATTTGACAAGGTTGTCCCATTCCAAAATATCAAATGCCTACGATTGTGGAATGGGCAGGGTTTGCCATCAGTTCGTACATTGACATGGCACCTCGTGCGAAATAAACCAGCTGTTCTTTTTGTGCAGTTCCACCAAAATCAACCAAATTCGCACGTAGCTTGTATGATTTCGCCCTTATATGTTGCAACGCCTTGAACTTATCGGCACCTCCTTTCTTGTGGTGGAAATGAATGATTCGATGTATTCGTGAACATTTTGTGTAGTTCCCATTGAAATCAAGCTGAGCACCCCTGTTTGCACAAATACAAAAAGTGATTAGTATAGAGCAAACTGTACTATGAATTGACAGTTTCAACAGGCACATACATGGTCCATGTAGAGCACACTTTTAGAAAAATGGAACTCACCAGAAAGAATCCTAGAACAACATTGTACTCGCGCATCACAGCAAAAAAATGGAAATTTTGTCAGTCCTTCTGAGCTGAAGTTAGTTTGGTCTCGTGGGGAGTAATGTAACTATCCTTCAACTGCTCCTTCTGATGATAAGATAGACATGGCTTCTTCATCCTGGCATAATCGGAACTAGTCACTTCACGTACTCCATATTCTTCTTCAGAGGAAGATGATCATGTTGTGCAAAGAGAAGAGGACTACTAAATTCTAGCATCACTGTTTGCTCAAAAAAGGAAAGGAAATATTTAAAATAGCACAGATGAAGCACTTCTCAAGCACAATACCACTTTTTCATGACAACATCGGGAGTTGATTTTTGTTTTTCTTCCCCTTGTTCTTCCCCTTCATCACTTGGTTCAATAACAAACAAGCTTCGCCTTCAATGTAAGATTTGGCATGTCAATTAGGGAGCACAAGTATAGTACTAAACTTAATTTTCTGATGAAAGTGGCAAAATACAGGCCAACAGTTGTGAAATATCCTTATCTTACCTCAATGGGATATTACGGTGCACATACAGATCGGAAGTCTTGTCTCCATTTGTGCAGTTCACTAAAATCAAGCAACATTATCGTACAAGTAGCACAACATATGAATGCACACTGCATAATCATGTAAAAGAAGGCTAGTACTGACTTCTCATGATGCGGAATTCAAACAACTCACAAGAACAAGATCTGAACCAAATTCGCCTTAACGGATAGGAAGTAAGATCTCCTCTTGTGCAGTTCCACTAAGATCAAGCAATCAAGCAACGTTGTCGGTGTGACATTTTGGTTGAACTGCACAAAACACTCTTAAAACAAAAGTGTTTTGTGCAGTGCAACAAAAGGTCACTGTAACATCCCAAAATTCTAAATTTTGGAATGTTATAAACAAATAGATAGATTTGACTGATTATTTGATTGATTGTCTGAAAGTGAGTGAATTCGAAACTTTTGAAAGTTAAATGAGAGGGAATAAAAGGACTTTCCCAAACTTTCATATTTGCTTTTTGATCTCCGTGAATTCAAATTCTTTTCAAATACAAAACCCTTGAGTGAAGATGATATGACTTCTTCCATTTAAAAATGAAAAGGGTGTTTGAAAAATATTTGAATTCCATTGGGAAATATTTTCCAATTCAGAAACTTTATGCAACTCAATGATTTTCATGAGAGAAGATAAAATGACTTCTTCAAATTATATGAAATATGAGTTGGGAGTTTCAAAGAATTAAATTCAAAGTTCTTTTGAATTTATTTTCAATTTGGAGTTATTTGAGTTTTTTTCAAATTATTTTTCTCCAAAAATAAAGTATATGGAAAATAGGGTAACATGATTCCCTACAACAGAAAATTGGAGAAAAATTAATTTGGAATCATTTTGGTATTTTAAAAATGATTTTTGTTGGATTTTAATAGACCAGTAGCACTCTTTGAATTGTCTGAATTTGTGTGAATTTTATTTAATGCTAGGAAAATGTTCATGTCGTAGAAAATAATTTTCTAAAAATTTTGATATATTATATGCCTATATAATATTTTTAGTTATTTTGTTTTATTATTTTTTTATTTGTTTGGAAATGTTAAAAAAAAACCTTTCCGCCGAACTGGGCCGACCGAGCCAACCGGCCAGGCCACGGCCCAGCCCAGCCGCCTCCCTCCACCCGAGCGGGAGACCGCCGCCGCCACGACTGCCGCCACCGACCTCGGCGTCCGTGCCGAGGCAGGGCACCGCTGCCCCCTCGCCCAAGGCACTCCGCCCCGCCCCATAAATAGGCCGGCGCCGCCTCTCTCTCCCCGCACCTGCCCCGCCGCCTCTGTCCCCTCGCGCCGCCATCGCCGCTTCTCGCCGCTGCCGCACCGCCGCTGCTGCTCCGCCGCCACCCCGCGTAGCTCCGCCGCGTCCCGCGCCGCTTGCCGCACCACCGCCACTGCACCGCTCCCCGTGCTGCCCTCGCTCCACGCCGCTCGCCACCACCACCGCCGACGCCGTAGAGGCCCCGCTCGCAGGAGCCGTCCGCCGCCGCAGCCGCATCTCGTCGCCGGAGCTGCTGCTCGATCCAAACTGCCGCCGCCACCAGTTTATTTCGTCCGAGCCGGTAAAAGTCGCCGCTTTTCTTTCGGTTTTATAAAACCTAACCCTAGATCGGTTTTCTATAGAAAACCAGATCTGTTTTTTTGTTTAGTTATGTAGTGTACGTTTACTTTTTAACCCTTCGCAGCGAACGAATTTGTTCGTTAGCGTTCGGTAACGAACTTTCGTAGTTTAGTCTTTTTTTTCTTTTGCTGTTATTTCGGCCAGGGACCTGAATGTGAATATATTATTTACAGTTTAGTCCCTGAACTTCAAACGATCATTACTTTTTACTCGTTAGTTCAAATTCAACGAAACCAACGCCCACGTCTTCGTTATGATCCCCTCTATCGGAATAAACAACTTAAACTTGTTTTTGAAAAGTTTAAAATTTGAATTAGATCAGATTTGAATTCAAACTTCGTTTGATCATAACTTGAGTTTCGTAGCTCCGTTTGAGTTGATTCTTTTTGCAAATCGAAGCTCTTGACCTAAACATTCTAATAAGGCCAAATTCACATAATTTTGGTACTATTAGAAATTGTTTTATGTTGCAAGAGTTATTTGCTTGGTTTTGATGTTTTTGAATCGTCTTCTTCGTTCTTTTTGATCTCTTGAGTGATTGCTTATGTGTGGTTACTATTGCTTGCTTACGATAGATTGACCGGAGTGTGATGAGTAGATCTATCAAGAGTTTTGAGTGCGAATCATATTCATCAACATTGCAGGCAAGTTCACACTTTTATCATACCTTTCCTACAACCCATGTTTTATTGCATTAGATCAATCCTCTCACATTGCATGATTAGGATCTAATTAAATTGTGGGATGGGAAGTAGATGAGGTAGTACCTATTACCTGTATTATTATGAAACCTTTGGGAGTTACTTCTACGTTTGCTTATTATGCCATGCTATGCTAGTAGACGTGGATTGGGTGAGTGATATCCATGATAGATGTGAGTTGGTAATTTTTAATGGTTTATCTAAGGTGGCCACTTAAACACACATCTGGGTGGACTGAGGCACCTGATGTCTATCAGGACTTGCCTATTTTATTTGGACCGCCACCCAGGCTCAAAGGGATCATAAGATAATTCATGCTAGAAACTTCCGTGTGCAGCCACATGCTACTATGGGCTCTGGCATAGTTGACTAAGTCGTGCGAACTCTTACGGGGTGGACTAGCAGATGTTGGGGTTGTAGGTGGTACGGTCTACCCCACATGTAAGGTGCTAGCGCTTCTGAAAGACTATGTCTCGGTCATCCATTTCTCAAACACCGTGTAGTGCGAGAAAACAAACGAAGGTGATCGAGTCATGTCGGGAAAAGTGCGCAAACCTCTGCAGAGTGTACAAACTAATCATGATTAGCCGTGTCCCCGGTTATGGACATCTTGAGTATCTAGTTCTTGGATTATCCTGTTGATCTCATCACGTTACTTCTAATTAATGTTGTTGGGTTTAATGATGTTACTTAATTGGGATTGAGAATGCTGTCAACCATTCTCAATGTTCAACAACCACCATGATAGTTAATTAAAATGTATTCCTTTGAAGTAGGGAAAAATTGGCTTTACGCAAAAACCTTATAACCATAGAGCTTTTCCACCAGCCATATATGCATGTAGTGATAGCCATTGTTCATCATTTTCTCTATGGTGTGAATTTGCCAGTACATTCAATGTACTGACCCGTTTCGGGCTGCAACGTCTCATGTTGCAGGTTTCTTACGACGAGTAAGTGATACGTTAGGGTTACGGTGTCTACACTCAACTTTGCCGTTGGTGTTGATGGGAATCCACAACCTTGTTGCTTCCGCTATATGGATTGAGGTAATAGTATTTACGTTACTTTATACATGTGATTTACCTCTATTATAAATCCTTCGAGTACTGTGTGTGTCAGCATACCGATCCAGGGATGACACTTAAGCACAGAGACTTGATACATTCGGGTTAGGTCGCTACAGTCACAATGGCAACGAGGTGAAGCAGATAACCATGTTTACACAGAGGTGCAAAGGAAACAATTAGTGGTCAATAACGGTGGATGACACAGAAGCCAACAAAAAGAAGCATCTACCTTATCTAAATGGGAAAGAAAGCAAGACAGTAGCATTTCTCAAACGGTGGCATTGATTAATATTAACATAGAGATTATATTAACAATAAAATTTGTTAAACATGTAATTTGCTTTTAACTGTGGCATTGCATCAATTTTCCAGCGGCATTATTAGAGGGTTTTTGTTTACAGGGACATTTTGGTGTAGGGACTAAAAAAACTCTGTGTCAGTCCCATCTAAACCAAAGAGGAGGGACTTTTAGGGACTAAAAGTGGGCATTTGGGACTAAAGAAAGAAGACCCCGAGGGAGTCTTTTTGGGACTTTTTCCAACAGTTGCCCCTGCCATGCATCGCACCTTGTCTCTATTAGTTCATTACTAGGGGTAACATGGTATTTTAGCATGTCATTTAATGACCTCTAGTCCATGTTTAGTCCCTGGAACCCAGCAGGTAGGGACTAGGGAGTTTTTAACCAAACAGGGCCTTAGATTAACAACAGCTAATGAGTTGCACGGGACAGTGGACGCACCAGCACCATGTGCATCTACCGATGTACTGTGGTCATGCACAGTCTGTTGCAACAAAGAACAAGCAACCAAGGAGCATATTTGTGTTGGTCCTAGTTTTGTTATCTTTAGACGGCTTTCCCTATGTGAGCGTAGCAAATCTAGTCCTGCTCAAACTCTACAGCCTTGTCCCTTCCTTTCCTTTTTGAACTAGTACTTTCGCCCCTTCCTTTCCTCTTTGAACCATGCCCTATATTTATGCGATACAACTTTCCCCACTACTTTCCCCCATTTCTTTCCTCTTTTAACCACGTCCTAGATTAATGCTATACAACTTTCCCCCTTCATTTCCTCTTTGAACCACGTCCTAGATTCATGCTATATACAACTTTTCCCACTACTTTCCCCCACTCCTTTCCTCTTTGAACCACGTCCTAGATTCATGGTATACATTCAGCTAGAGCAATGCATGTGGAGTAAGTAAATTATACCTTAAGGTTCTTGGGGCGTGGTTCGGTGGGCGACGGGACAACGGCGAAGAAGATGGGGCCGGAGGCCCTCCCACGCCGCCGCTGGGTGGAAAGTGAACAGTTGCGCCAGTAGTCCCTCGCCGACGGTGACAGCGTTAAGCCTCCTTCCCTTCCCGGCGGACGGATCCTGCCGGCTCTTTGAGCAACAGTGCGGGGAGAGAGAGGCCAACGAAGTCTTGTTTAGATCTGAAGAGGGCAAGAGAGTGTGAAGAGAGCAACTACAAGCGCTGAGGCTCCAGCGGGAGAGGGCGAGAGAGTGAGCGAACAGGCTAACCAGCTACACAACCCTCCTGTTATGTTCAACAAGAGGGAAATAACCTTTTATACATTCCTGCATTTGTGTGACAAGCATGCCATGTTTTTTTGTGTGTGTGGGAGTCATTGGGATTTCAATCATAATCGTGTCATGTGGCTTTGGTGGTAAGACTATCCACACTGGTGCAGAAGTAATGCAGCCTTAGTCACCTTACCTCTGTCCATGTAGTACGTTGGGTCCCACCAGTTAGAGGGTGAAACAAACAAATTAATAAGAAAAATTAAAAGCGCCAGCGGTGTATCTTACCGCACACATCTCGCTACTGCTCGGGAACACTGTCCAATTGATCTCTCTATTCGCTCACGTACTATTTTAAGTGAATCCTTATTATAACATGCACACAAATTTTGGCCACTTGTATCCGACTTAAGTCAGTGTGCCACCGTATCTTGTATACTTAGTACTCCCTCCGTCTAGGTGTAATAAGTCACGTTAGAAGGTGCAACGGGACCAAGGTGCGTGTGTGTGTGTGTGTTTAACACCATGTGTGTGTTAGAGAGAGCGACAGATCGACCTACTCCTACAGAGAGATGTTGTGTAGTGTACGATTTTAGCCACGAGACTCGGTGCATCCTCTCGTTTCCGGGCGTGTCCGGTAGGGACATGCGGACAGCTGCCACGCCTGCTCCTGACTAGCCTGGCCCACCCAAAGCCCCTCCATCGCCCGCGCGCGCTTCCCGCCCGAAACAGTCAGCGCCGCTCCAAAGAATCGGTGTCGCATTCATGCCCGGGCAGAGCGGACGCGACCTCTCACTGGCGCAAGAGTGATGGTTGCTTCGTCCGTCCAACTTACTGCTGGGTCTATGTGATTTGACGGCTCATTGATCTTTATCACTGAGGTGGTAGGATTGCCGGATGTCCCACACTTTCGGCGAAAGGAGGTATACTACTACTACTAGATTACAATTTTCTCCATTCTTACAGCGGAGGCGTGCAAGAGCAGTGAAAACACGCAGGCTCAGTGATTACATGGCCAACCTCACACTACTATCACCATGCGACACCTAACTCTTTACATAGTACTCCCTCCGTTCCTACATATTACTAGATGAGTCCTCGCGCGTTGGCGCGGAACAGCGGTATATCTCTCTGCGCAAAATTATCGATTTCATAGAACAAAAAAACTCTATAACCGCATGAAAAATGTGGTAGCCAAACTAAATAAACTCCCATCATCATTTAGATCATCCCACGTAAGGAAAAAAGATCAGCCAACTCCTGAACTCCTACTGCATAATGGGATTATATTTTTCTTTTTGACATGTTAATGGGACTTAAAGCTCACTTACATGCATGCTACCGGTGCATGCTTGCATGCAGACATGTTGATGTGATTTAAAACCCACTCACATGCATGTGGCACGGTATTTCTGCATGCTTGCATGTGGCTTAGTGCAGAGCCTCTCAACGTCAAGATCAGACGACTATTATGGACTGATTTACTTCATCTAACGGCTACATCAATTTTGATGACGTGGCTCAAGGAGAGGATAGAGAATTCCTAGTAGTGGGGGCTAGCTATTACTAGTAGATATAAGTCGTTGTAGAGATTCCACTACATACGGAACAAAATGAATGAATCTACACTTAAAATGCATCTATATACATCCGCATGTGGTTCATGGTGAAATTGCTACAAAGACTTATATTTAGGAATGGAGGAAGTACTAGTATAGTACGTACTGTAATTTATCAGCGAGATAAATTTGTACAATGCTATGAAGCTTCCAGCTTCTGTTACATGTATCTTGCGTCCAAGGTTGCCCGTTGCAACATTTCATCAAATACAAAGGAGACTAACATGCATGCTGTTGCATCTCAATGATTGACAGATCATAGCAAATATGTACTCCCTCTGTTCCAAAATAAGTTTCTCAACTTTGTGCAAACTTTAGTACAAAGTTGTACTACTACTAAAGTTGACACTTATTTTGGAACAGAGGCAGCTAAAGAAAAAAATGATCCATGCAGTCCCTAGCCCTTGAACCGTGAACCCTGACCAGGCTTCAATTTGCTGGCAACATTCGAGCTTCCTAATAAATGAAGTTTGCAACCTTTTGACCATCGGATCATTTTGTGCAGTTTCACCAAAATCGAGATGAGCATCCCTGTGGCAAAGAAATTGAACAACCGTGATTAGAATAAGATTACTGGGACTAGTTGATGAGACATAAACTCATCACAAATACAGTACGTAGAAGCCAGCAGAGGTATGTGCGGGGCAAAGAAGTCGAGAAATATCCACAGGGAGTGATGTGGGCAGCTGGAGCAGTGGTGCAAGCCGGCTGTAAAGGGAGTTGTACCTGAGGGACGTAGCTCAACCTTGAGGAGGGTGGAGGGAGGCGGCAACTGCCCACGTCGCGGCAGTGAGCAAGGGACGAAGGCAACCTGTAACATCCCAAAATTCTAAATTTTGGAATGTTATAATAAATAGATAGATTAGATTGATTGTTTGATTGATTGTCTGAAAGTTAGTGAATTCGAAACTTTTTGAAAGTTAAATGAGAGGGAATAAAAGGACTTTCCCAAACTTTCATTTTGCATTCGTGATCTCCGTGAATTCAAATTCTTTTCACCACGAAACCCTGGAGAGAAGATGACATGACTTATTCCATTTATTTAAATGACAAGGGGTGTTGAAAATATTTGAATTTCATTTGGAAAATATTTCCAATTCTGAAACTTTATGCAACTCAATGATTTTCATGAGAGGTGATAAAATGACTTCTTCAAATTATATGAAATATGAGTTGGGAGTTTCAATGGATCAAATTCCAAGTCTTTTGGAAATATTTTTCAATTTGGAGTTATCTGAGTTTTATTCAAATTATTTTTCTCCAAAAATAAAATATATGGAAATTAGGGTAACATGATTCCCTACAACAGAAAATTGGAGAGAAATAAATTTGAAATCATTTTGATATTTTTAAAATAATTTTTATTGGATTTTATTAGACCAGTAGAATTCTTTGATTTATCTGATTTTGTGAGGATTTTATTTGGCATTATAAAAATGTTCACGTTGTAGGAAATTTTTTTCTGAAAATTTTGATATATTATATGCCTATATAATATTTTCAATTATTTCGTTCTTTTATTTTGATTGTTTGGAAAAAATGTTTTTTAATAAAAATAACCTTCGGACCGACCGGACCGGGCCGGCCCAGTTCGCCAGGCCACGGCCTAGCCGGCCCAGCGCGTCGTCCCCGAGCTCGGGAGGGTCTCCCAAGCAAGCACGCCGCCGCGCCCGCGCCTCGCCAGGACTCCGCGCCGCCCGGCCCCTCCTCCACGCCACCCGTCGCCCCTCCTCATAAAAGCGCTGCCCGGACCTCTCTCTCTCCTCTTCCGCTGCCCCACGCCGCACCTCCGCCGCCGCCGACGGATCTCGCCACCGCCATCGCAGCTTCGCCGCCCTGCCCGTGCAGCACCGCCGCCACCGACTCCTCCGTCGTCTCCACCTCGCCGAGCCGCTCGTCCCCAACTACTCTACCACCGTCGCCGACCCCGGAGTCACCTCCCCGCTCACAGCCGACGTCGACGTCGCTGTCTCCCTCATCGCCGGCAACTCCCACCGCCATGGTACGCCCCGAAGCATCCTTGACCGCCCGATCTTGATCCTACGGTTAGGATTAGATCGAGTTTCATTTTTTTTCGGTTTTGGTAAAGTAGTGAGCGTTTACTAGTTAAGCCTCTGGAGCGAACGGTTTTCGTTCGGTAGTGTTCGGTAGCGAACGTTCTCTATTTAGTCTTTTTCTTTTTCTGTTTTAATTCCGGCCAGGGACTTATCTGTGAAGATTTTATTTACAGATTAGTCCCTGATTTTCAAATGACTATAACTTTTTACTCGTTAGTCCAAATCCAACGAAACCAACACTCACGTCTTCGTTATGATCCCCTCTATCCAGTAAAACAACTCAAACATGTTTTTGAAATTTTAAAAATTGTATTAGACCAGATTTGAATTCAAATTTCGTTTGATCATAACTTGAGTTTCGTAGCTCCGTTTGAGTTGATTCTTTTTGCAAATCGAAGCTCTTGACCTAAACCTTCTGATAAGGCCAAATTCACATAATTTTGGTACTGCTAGAAATTGTTTTATGTTGCAAGAGTTATTTGCTTGGTTTTGAAGTTTTCCGAATTGTTTTCTTCTTTCTCTCCTACCTTTTGAGTGATTGCTTATGTGTGGTTACTATTGCTTGCTTACGATAGATTGACCGGAGTGTGACGAGTAGAGCTATCAAGAGTTTTGAGTGCGAATCATCTTCATCAATATTGCACGCAAGTTCACACTTTGATCATACCTCTTTCATACCCAGTTTTTATTGCATTAGATCAAACCTCAGACATTGCATGATTAGGATCTAATTAAATTGTGGGATGGGAAGTAGTTTAGGTAGTACCTATTATCTGTTTATTATCAAACCCTTGGGAGTTACTATTACGTTATGCTTACATTGCCATGCTATGCTCGTAAACGTGGATTGGGTTTTGAAAGTATTCATGACAGATGTGAGATTGTTAATTAATGGTTTACTTAAGGTGGCAACTTAAACACACATCTGGGTGGATTGAGGCACTTGGGTATTCCAGGATTGCCTGTCTAGGCACTAGGGTAGACCAGGATTGCCTGTTTTTTATGGACCGCCACCCAGGCTCAAAGGGATCATGAGATTTTTCATGCTAGAAACTTCCGTGTGCAGCCACAAACTATTATGGGCTCTAGCATAGTTGACTAAGTTGTGCGAACTCTTATAGTGGTAGACTAGCAGATGTAGGGGATGTAGGTGGTACAGTCTACCCGATCGTAAGGTGCTAGCGCTTCTGAAAGACTATGTCTCGGTCATCCGTCTTCTCAAACACAATGTAATGCGAGAAACCAAACGGAGGCGATCGAGTCTTGTGGGGAAAAGTGCGCAAACCTCTGCAGAGTGTAATAAACTAATCATGGTTAGCCGTGTCCCCGGTTATGGACATCTTGAGTATCTAGTACCTGGATTATCATGTGAATCTCATCATGTTACTTTAAATGAATATTGTTGGGTTTTAATTATGATATTTAATTGGGATTGAGAATTGTGTCAACCATTCTCAATGTTTAACAACTACCATGATAGTTAAATAAAATTTATTCCTTTGCAGTAGGGAAAAATTGGCTTTTCGCAAAAACATTATAACCATAGAGCTTTTCCACCAGCCATATATGCATGTAGTGATAGCCATTGTTCATCATTTCTCTCTATGGTGTGAATTTGCCAGTACATTCAATGTACTGACCCTTTGTGGCTGCAACGTCTCATGTTGCAGGGTTATCTTACAACGAGTAAGTGATACGTTAGGGTTATGATTTCTACACTCAACTTTGCCGTTGGTGTTGATGGGAATCCACAACCTTGTTACTTCCGCTATTTGGATTGAGGTAATAGTATTTACGTTACTTTTACATGTGATTTACCTCTGCTATAAATCCTCGAGTACTGTGTGTGTCAGCATACCGATCCAGGGATGGCACTTAAGCACAGAGACTTGATCCATTCAGGTCGGGTCGCTACAAGATGGTATCAGAGCACATGTTGACTGTAGGACGTGACCCTAGAAACCGGCAAGCCCATAGCAAAGATTTTTCTCTACAACTTTCCCTTTCAAAAAGATCTTTTACCTATCTTCTCTTCTAAGCTTATTCAAAAATTTCCTTTTAGTGAGACTATACCCCTTTCCCCTTTTGACCACATGAAGATTCGACTGATGAGACCACTCCAAGAAGTACAAGATATTAGACAACTAAGACCACTTTGGAATGAAGAGTATTTTCCGTGCATCTGAATAATGGAAACTACAACGGTTGAAGACCGAAGACAAGTAGAATTTGAAGGCTCTAAAGAATTCCTAGATTTGTATGACCTAGGAAGGCTACCCTTATGGAACTTGGCAGACTATGGAAGTTGTCAATAACCGAGATCAAGGTGTATCAGAGAAAGACCAAGCATGGAGAGTTAAAAACCTCAAAGTTTTGTCAAGAAAACCCTAAGGCAGGAGATATCAATTATGGAAGATAGCTCATGGCAATGACAAGGGCAGAAACACGGTTATCCGTGATGTCATCGCCGCTGATGCTATTGTCACTGTGCTGAGTTAAGGATGCATTTCATCAGAATGGATTTGATGGAAGAAGGCTGATGGAGCACCTATTAGTAAGATGAAGTTTTAACCTTAGCCGGTGCATCATCAGGATCTGGAGTCTTACATCAAGAAGTTAAGATGGAGCTGCAAGAAGCCGTATTTTGACAAGGAGCATTTCGTGAAGAACTCAGGACCCAAAAGTTGAAAGTAGCCAAGCTAGAGGAGCAAAACCTCGAGATACCGAAGGTTCGTCAGGAACTGAAGGACAGTAGGACCATGGTTCACGCCAAGGATGTCCAAACCCAGAAGTTTGAAATGCAACTCCAGAAATATTAAAGGACGTCATGATAGACTTTGCGACAATAGAAATGATCTGGCAAAAGAATTTGAGAAAGACAAGCATGATCGGAAGAAGCCATTGGAGGCATGAACAAGGCTTAAAGAGTTTGGAGAGTTGAATATTTATTTACCTTTAAAAGACCAAACCCCTGTTATATACCTACGTTAGATGCGACGTTTGTGAGATGTCATTTGTTTGATGTTTTTTCCCGATGGCCACAAATAAAATCCGTCTTTTCAAAACTTTTGTTTGCATTGTGTGCATCCCTCTCCCTCTCTCTTATCTTACCCCAAACCCACATGGGCCCAATAGAGGATGAATGAAGATGAGCTTATATTTTCTGGACTGATGAGTCAAATGGAGATGGACCAATGGATTTAGAACATGGAGGATCACATGAAGAATAACCCTATAGTCGGAAATGATATGATCCAGCATGCTCTTCGGTGCTTTGAAAGAGGTGCTGCTACTTGGTGGAGAATGTACCAAACCATCAATGGATGGCAAGGAGTAACCACTTGGAAAGATTTTAAGTTGACTTTGCTAAAGTCTCGGTTCGTGTCCCAGAAATTGAAGCCTTCTGGAAAGTATATGAAGAAACCTTGTGCATGCAAGATTTGTGGAGAAATAGGACACAACCATAAAGAACACAAGGATGAATGCCCAAATTATGAAGGAAGTCACCCAATTGAAGAATGCACAACTAGGTAGATTACTTGTTTCTTGTGTGAAGGGACTACCCACTATCCTGCTCAGTGTCACATTTACCCCATGGTACAACAAACCATCCAGCAGGAGAAAGAAGTAATGAAAGGATCCCTCATGGAAATTTTAGAAGAAACTGTGATGAAGGAAGTGGTGGAGGACACGCCCAAAGAAGAACCAATTAAACCCGGCACCAAGTCATGCTATTCATGTGGAGAAGAGGGACACATCTCCTAGAATTGTATGAATGGGGATCTAGTAGAATTCCCGACAGAGGAAGTAGAATATGACCCACAAGAAATAGAAGCCATGATTGGCATGGAAAGGTCCAGGAACAGAAGCAGATTGGATTCCAGGAAGGACCTGAGTGATATCACCTGTTATAGGTGCAAGGAGTCAGGGCACTACCTCAACAATTGCCCAAAAAGGAAACCTCGATACTTGTCAAAAGTAATATGTTTTAGTTGTAATGGAGCAGGGAACTTTGCCAGAGAATGCCCCAAGGAGAAGGAAACTTGTGCTAGATAGTTGAGTTTGCAACAAAAGAAATGGAGTAGTAGAAGTGAGAACATTTTCTTTTATATTGAGGTGTTGAGTTGAGACATGTAATGGAAAAGCGAGAGATTGTAATCACTTGAGAATGAATAAAGTTAGCATCGTTGGTAAAGATTTGGGTTTTGTGAGTTGTTACTCTATGAAGAAGGATTTTGACCATTTTTAGGATATGAGAAATATGGTCTATGGAAGATTTGTGCATTTTAAGGGTGGTAGTACCCTGTAAGAACCCTTGACCCCTGGAAAAGATAAGGATACTCCACTGAGTGGATTTCGGACAAAACGAATACGAGTTTTGTCTCGATATGTGTGATACCCTAAGAGTATGTGGGATGAAGTTGGAGACTGTCATTTGTTTGGACCAGATGTGATCAAAGGAGTTAGAAGAGAATGTTAAGTTGATTCGAGATAGACTAAAGGTAGCTCAGTCCAGGCAGAAGAGTTATGCAGACTTAAAAACGCGAGGAGGTAGTCTATGAAATTGGAGACAGAGCATGTCTTCATGTGACCCCTCTGCAAGGAGTTGAACGATTTGGAGTTAAGGGACAGTTAGCCCCGAGATTTGTAGGACTATACCGAGTTTTGGAGCGTATGGGAGAAGTGACCAACAAGTTGGAGTCACCCGAAGGACTGTCAGGAGTTCATGATGTGTTTCACGTTTCCCAGTTGAAGAAGTGTCATGCGGAGATGGCCAATATTCCCTTGTAAGGATGCTTGACCCTGGAAAGGAAAATGATGTTCCACGAAGTGGAATATGGACTCCATAATTATAAGTTTTTATCTCGGTATGTGGGATATCCCAGGAAGATGAAGAGATAAATTACTATTGGATATAAAGGAGGTATGATGTTGGAGATATGGATCAAGGGAAATTCCATGATGAGTCTGAGTAATCATGTCCTAGTTTGGTGCCAATAGAAGGAAGAAAGACAGTACAATTGGATGGATTTAAAGAATACTAGGAAGTTGGAAGTTGGAATAATGATTCGTTGCCCGATGATAAGTTCAAGGACTACAAGTGATCAGATGGGCCATAACCCACAGGCCCCAGGACCTGCCAAGAAGCAAGCACACTCTTGCTGAAGGAAAAACCCTGGAAGAGGATATGCCCTTATCGATAGACGATCTTATAGGACTTACGCAAAACCTGAGAGTTGTGAAGGAATGATAGATGGTTGTTTGGCTTGCAGAATCTATGGATTTATCCAAACTTGGTTCGTCGACAAGAGAAATTCTGCAATGCTTGTGAGGATGACCGAGTGTTAGAATGCGAGATTCACCAAAGCATATACAGGGTAATGATTTGGGTGCGGGATGGATTGATCACCATACCGACTTACTCTTATTATTCGCCTTGCTATATGGGATGGTAAATCTGAGTGACTTACCTATAGTAGAGAGACGACGATCAAAACCCTGTTTAAGCCTTAGAATGTTATGGGAATTTTTCCCTTGTACAAGGTAGTTTTGCCAACCGTAGGTTATACGGTGAGGATCGACCAGACCATTTCGTGCAGGAGAAACCATAAATTGTGGACCACCATGAGATATCGATAGTTGATTAGTATTGGCGTCAGACCCGTCAGCTAAGGAGACCCAGTCTCGGAATAACCTTACCAGGATGATGTTGGAAATATGCCCTAGAGGCAATAATAAAAGTATTATTATTATATTTCCTTGTTCATGATAATTGTCTTTTATTCATGCTATAACTGTATTATCCGGAAATCGTAATACACGTGTGAATACATAGACCACAATATGTCCCTAGTGAGCCTCTAGTTGACTAGCTCGTTGTGATCAACAGATAGTCATGGTTTCCTGGCTATGGACATTGGATGTCGTTGATAACAGGATCACATCATTAGGAGAATGATGTGATGGACAAGACCCAATCCTAAGACTAGCACAAAAGATCGTGTAGTTCATTTGCTAGAGCTTTGCCAATGTCAAGTATCTCTTCCTTCGACCATGAGAGCGTGTAACTCCTGGATACCGTAGGAGTGCTTTGGGTGTATCAAACGTCACAACGTAACTGGGTGACTATAAAGGTGAACTACAGGTATCTCCGAAAGTATCTATTGTTTTATGCGGATCGAGACTGGGATTTGTCACTCCGTGTAAACGGAGAAGTATCTCTGGGCCCACTCGGTAGGACATCATCATATGCGCAATGTGACCAAGGAGTTGATCACGGGATGATGTGTTACGGAACGAGTAAAGTGACTTGCCGGTAACGAGATTGAACAAGGTATTGGATACCGACGATCGAATCTCGGGCAAGTAACATACCGATAGACAAAGGGAATTGAATACGGGATTGATTAAGTCCTTGACATCGTGGTTCATCCGATGAGATCATCATGGAACATGTGGGAGCCATCATGGGTATCCAGATCCCGCTGTTGGTTATTGACCGGAGAACGTCTCGGTCATGTCTACATGTCTCCCGAACCCGTAGGGTCTACACACTTAAGGTTCGATGACGCTAGGGTTATAAAGGAAGTTTGTATGTGGTTACCGAATGTTGTTCGGAGTCCCGGATGAGATCCCGGACGTCACGAGGAGTTCCGGAATGGTCCGGAGGTAAAGAATTATATATGGGAAGTCCTATTTTGGCCACCGGAAAATGTTCGGGATTTTTCGGTATTGTACCGGGAAGGTTCTAGAAGGTTTCGGAGTGGGGCCCACCTGCATGGGGGGACCCACATGGACGTGGGTAGTGGGGGCAAGGCCCCACACCCCTGGTCAAGGCGCACCAAGATCCCCCCTTAGAAGGAATAAGATCATATCCCGAAGGGATAAGATCAAGATCCCTAAAAAGGAGGGATAACAATCGGTGGGGAAGGAAATAATGAGATTTCTTTCCTCCCACCTTGGCCAACGCCCCAATGGACTTGGAGGGCAAGAAACCAGCCCCTCCACCCCTATATATAGTGGGGAGGCGCATGGGAGCTATACACGAAGTTCTGGCACAGCCCTACCTCTCTTCCTACTCCTCCTCTCCCATGGTGCTTGGCGAAGCCCTGCTGGATTGCCACTCTCCTCCACCACCACCACGCCGTTGTGCTGCTGTTGGATGGAGTCTTCCTCAACCTCTCCCTCTCTCCTTGCTGGATAAAGGCGTGGGAGACGTCACCGGGCTGTACGTGTGTTGAACGCGGAGGTGCCGTCCGTTCGGCACTAGGATCATCGGTGATTTGAATCACGACGAGTACGACTCCATCAACCCCGTTCACTTGAACGCTTCCGCTTAGCAATCTACAAGGGTATGTAGATGCACTCTCTTTCTACTCGTTGCTGGTCTCTCCATAGATAGATCTTGGTGACACATAGGAAATTTTTGAATTTCTGCTACGTTCCCCAACAGTGGCATCATGAGCTAGGTCTATTGCGTAGATTCTTTGCACGAGTAGAACACAAAGTAGTTGTGGGCGTTGATGTTGTTCAATATACTTACCGTTACTAGTCCAATCTTGTTTCGACGGTATTGTGGGATGAAGCGGCCCGTACCGACCTTACACGTACTCTTACGTTAGACAGGTTCCACCGATTGACATGCACTTGGTGCATAAGGTGGCTAGCGGGTGCCAGTCTCTCCCACTTTAGTCGGAACGGATTCGATGAAAAGGGTCCTTATGAAGGGTAAATAGCAATTGGCATATCACGTTGTGGTCTTGCGTAGGTAAGAAACGTTCTTGCTAGAAACCCATAGCAGCCACGTAAAACATGCAACAACAATTAGAGGACGTCTAACTTGTTTTTGCAGGGTATGCTATGTGATGTGATATGGCCAAGAAGAATGTGATGAATGATATGTGATGTATGAGATTGATCATGTTCTGGTAATAGGATTCACGACTTGCATGTCGATGAGTATGACAACCGGCAGGAGCCATAGGAGTTGTCTTTATTTATTGTATGACCTGCGTGTCATTGAAGAACGCCATGTAAACTACTTTACTTTATTGCTAAACGCGTTAGTCATAGAAGTAGAAGTAGTCGTTGGCGTGACAACTTCATGAAGACACGATGATGGAGATCATGATGATGGAGATCATGGTGTCGTGCCGGTGACGATGATGATCATGGAGCCCCGAAGATGAAGATCAAAAGGAGCAAAATGATATTGGCCATATCATGTCACTATTTGATTGCATGTGATGTTTATCATGTTTATGCATCTTGTTTGCTTAGGACGACGGTAGTAAATAAGATGATCCCTTACAAAATTTCAAGAAGTGTTCTCCCCTAACTGTGCACCGTTGCTACAGTTCGTCGCTTCTAAGCACCACGTGATGATCGGGTGTGATGGATTCTTACGTTCACATACAACGGGTGTAAGACAGTTTTACACAGCGAAAACACTTAGGGTTAACTTGACGAGCCTAGCATGTGCAGACATGGCCTCGGAACACGGAGACCGAAAGGTCGAGCATGAGTCATATGGTAGATACGATCAACATGAAGATGTTCACCGATGATGACTAGTCCGTCTCACGTGATGATCGGACATGGCCTAGTTTACTCGGATCATGTGATCACTTAGATGACCAGAGGGATGTCTATCTAAGTGGGAGTTCATAAGATGAACTTAATTATCCTGAACATAGTCAAAAGACCTTTTGCAAATTATGTCGTAAGCTCGCGCTTTAGTTCCACTGTTTAGATATGTTCCTAGAGAAAATATAGTTGAAAGTTGATAGTAGCGATTATGCGATCAGTAGAAAGCTTATGTTTTTAATGCACCGCTCAGTGTGCTGAACCCCAACGTCGTTTGTCGATGTTGCGAACATCGGACATACACGTTTTGATAACTACGTGATAGTTCAATTAAATGGTTTAAGTAGAGGCACCAAAGACGTTTTCGAAACGTCGCGGAACATATGAGATGTTTCGAGGGCTGAAATTGGGATTTCAGGCTCGTGCCCACGTCAAGAGGTATAAGACCTCCGACGATTTTCTTAGCCTGCAAACTAAGGGAGAAAAGCTAAATCGTTGAGCTTGTGCTCAGATTGTCTGAGCACAACAATCACTTGAATCGAGTGGGAGTTGATCCTCCAGATGAGATAGTGATGTTTCCCCAAAGTCATTGCCACCAAGCTGCTAGAGCTTCGTGATTAACTATAACATATCAGGGATAGATATGATGATCCTTGAAATATTCATGATGTTTGACACCGCGAAAGTAGAAATCAAGAAGGAGCATCAATTGTTGATGGTTGGTGAAACCACTAGTTTCAAGAAGGGCAAGGGAACAAAGGGATACTTCATGAAACGGCAATTCAGCTGCTGCTCTAGTGAAGAAACCCAAGGTTGAACCCAAACCCGAGACTAAGTGCTTCTGTAATAAGGGGAACAACCACTGGAGCAGCATTACCCTAGATACTTGGTAGATGAGAAGGCTAGCGAGGTCGATAGAAGTATATTGGATATACATTATGTTAATGTGTACTTTACTAGTACTCCTAGTAGCACCAGGGTATTGGATACCGGTTCGGTTGCTAAGTGTTAGTAACTCGAAATAAAAGCTACGGAATAAACGGAGACTAGCTAAAGGTGAGCTGACGATATATGTTGGAAGTGTTTCCAAGGTTGATATGATCAAGCATCGCACGCTCCCTCTACCACCGAGATTGGTGTTTGCGTTGAGCATAGACATGATTGGATTATGTCTATCGCAATACAGTTATTCATTTAAGGAGAATAATGGTTACTCTATTTTTGAATAATACCTTCAATGGTCTTGCACCTAAAGGAATGGTTTATTGAATCTCGGTCGTAGTGATACACATTTTCATGCCAAAAGATATAAGATAGTAATGATAGTACCACTTACTTGTGGCACTGCCATGTAAGTCATAATGGTATAAAACGCATGAAGAAGCTCCATGTTGATGGATCTTTGGACTCACTCGTTTTTGAAAAGTTTGAGACATGCGAACCATGTGGGCAAGATGAAGAAACTCTGTGTAAACGGAGAGGTATCTCTAGGCCCACTCGGTAGGACATCATCATATGCGCAACGTGACCAAGGAGTTGATCACGGGATGATGTGTTACGGAACGAGTAAAGTGACTTGCCGGTAACGAGATTGAACAAGGTATTGGATACCGACGATCGAATCTCGGGCAAGTAACATACCGATAGACAAAGGGAATTGAATACGGGATTGATTAAGTCCTTGACATCGTGGTTCATCCGATGAGATCATCGTGGAACATGTGGGAGCCATCATGGGTATCCAGATCCCGCTGTTGGTTATTGACCGGAGAACGTCTCGGTCATGTCTACATGTCTCCCGAACCCGTAGGGTCTACACACTTAAGGTTCGATGACGCTAGGGTTATAAAGGAAGTTTGTATGTGGTTACCGAATGTTGTTCGGAGTCCCGGATGAGATCCCGGACGTCACGAGGAGTTCCGGAATGGTCCGGAGGTAAAGATTTATATATGGGAAGTCCTATTTTGGCCATCGGAAAATGTTCAGGATTTTTTGGTATTGTACCGGGAAGGTTCTAGAAGGTTCCGGAGTGGGGCCCACCTGCATGGGGGGACCCACATGGACGTGGGTAGTGGGGGCAAGGCCCCACACCCCTGGTCAAGGCGCACCAAGATCCCCCCTTAGAAGGAATAAGATCATATCCCGAAGGGATAAGATCAAGATCCCTAAAAAGGGGGGATAACAATCGGTGGGGAAGGAAATAATGAGATTTCTTTCCTCCCACCTTGGCCAACGCCCCAATGGACTTGGAGGGCAAGAAACCAGCCCCTCCACCCCTATATATAGTGGGGAGGCGCATGGGAGCTACACACGAAGTTCTGGCACAGCCCTACCTCTCTCCCTACTCCTCCTCTCCCATGGTGCTTGGCGAAGCCCTGCTGGATTGCCACGCTCCTCCACCACCACCACGCCGTTGTGCTGCTGTTGGATGGAGTCTTCCTCAACCTCTCCCTCTCTCCTTGCTGGATCAAGGCGTGGGAGACGTCACCGGGCTGTACGTGTGTTGAACGCGGAGGTGCCGTCCGTTCGGCACTAGGATCATCGGTGATTTGAATCACGACGAGTACGACTCCATCAACCCCGTTCACTTGAACGCTTCCGCTTAGCGATCTACAAGGGTATGTAGATGCATTCTCTTTCTACTCGTTGCTGGTCTCTCCATAGATAGATCTTGGTGACACGTAGGAAAATTTTGAATTTCTGCTACGTTCCCCAACAGTGGCATCATGAGCTAGGTCTATTGCGTAGATTCTTTGCACGAGTAGAACACAAAGTAGTTGTGGGTGTTGATGTTGTTCAATATGCTTACCGTTACTAGTCCAATCTTGTTTCGACGGTATTGTGGGATGAAGCGGCCCGGACCGACCTTACACGTACTCTTACGTGAGACGGGTTCCACTGATTGACATGCACTTGGTGCATAAGGTGGCTAGCGGGTGCCAGTCTCTCCCACTTTAGTCGGAACGGATTCGATGAAAAGGGTCCTTATGAAGGGTAAATAGCAATTGGCATATCACGTTGTGGTCTTGCGTAGGTAAGAAACGTTCTTGCTAGAAACCCATAGCAGCCACGTAAAACATGCAACAACAATTAGAGGACGTCTAACTTGTTTTTGCAGGGTATGCTATGTGATGTGATATGTCCAAGAAGAATGTGATGAATGATATGTGATGTATGAGATTGATCATGTTCTTGTAATAGGATTCACGACTTGCATGTCGATGAGTATGACAACCGGCAGGAGCCATAGGAGTTGTCTTTATTTATTGTATGACCTGCGTGTCATTGAAGAACGCCATGTAAACTACTTTACTTTATTGCTAAACGCGTTAGTCATAGAAGTAGAAGTAGTCGTTGGCGTGACAACTTCATGAAGACACGATGATGGAGATCATGATGATGGAGATCATGGTGTCGTGCCGGTGACGATGATGATCATGGAGCCCCGAAGATGAAGATCAAAAGGAGCAAAATGATATTGGCCATATCATGTCACTATTTGATTGCATGTGATGTTTATCATGTTTATGCATCTTGTTTGCTTAGGACGACGGTAGTAAATAAGATGATCCCTTACAAAATTTCAAGAAGTGTTCTCCCCTAACTGTGCACCGTTGCTACAGTTCCTAGAGAAAATATAGTTGAAAGTTGATAGTAGCGATTATGCGATCAGTAGAAAGCTTATGTCCTTAATGCACCGCTCAGTGTGCTGAACCCCAATGTCGTTTGTCGATGTTGCGAACATCGGACATACACGTTTTGATAACTACGTGATAGTTCAATTAAATGGTTTAAGTAGAGGCACCAAAGACGTTTTCGAAACGTCGCGGAACATATGAGATGTTTCGAGGGCTGAAATTGGGATTTCAGGCTCGTGCCCACGTCAAGAGGTATAAGACCTCCGACGATTTTCTTAGCCTGCAAACTAAGGGAGAAAAGCTCAATCGTTGAGCTTGTGCTCAGATTGTCTGAGCACAACAATCACTTGAATCGAGTGGGAGTTGATCCTCCAGATGAGATAGTGATGTTTCCCCAAAGTCATTGCCACCAAGCTGCTAGAGCTTCGTGATTAACTATAACATATCAAGGATAGATATGATGATCCTTGAAATATTCATGATGTTTGACACCGCGAAAGTAGAAATCAAGAAGGAGCATCAATTGTTGATGGTTGGTGAAACCACTAGTTTCAAGAAGGGCAAGGGAACAAAGGGATACTTCATGAAACGGCAATTCAGCTGCTGCTCTAGTGAAGAAACCCAAGGTTGAACCCAAACCCGAGACTAAGTGCTTCTGTAATAAGGGGAACAACCACTGGAGCAGCATTACCCTAGATACTTGGTAGATGAGAAGGCTGGCAAGGTCGATAGAAGTATATTGGATATACATTATGTTAATGTGTACTTTACTAGTACTCCTAGTAGCACCAGGGTATTGGATACCGGTTCGGTTGCTAAGTGTTAGTAACTCGAAATAAAAGCTACGGAATAAACAGAGACTAGCTAAAGGTGAGCTGACGATATATGTTGGAAGTGTTTCCAAGGTTAATATGATCAAGCATCGCACGCTCCCTCTACCACCGAGATTGGTGTTTGCGTTGAGCATAGACATGATTGGATTATGTCTATCGCAATACGGTTATTCATTTAAGGAGAATAATGGTTACTCTATTTTTGAATAATACCTTCAATGGTCTTGCACCTAAAGGAATGGTTTATTGAATCTCGGTCGTAGTGATACACATTTTCATACCAAAAGTAATAAGATAGTAATGATAGTACCACTTACTTGTGGCACTGCCATGTAAGTCATAATGGTATAAAACGCATGAAGAAGCTCCATGTTGATGGATCTTTGGACTCACTCGTTTTTGAAAAGTTTGAGACATGCGAACCATGTCTATTGGTGTATATGCATGAAGAAACTCCATGCAAATGGATCGTTCGGACTCACTTGATTTTGAATCACTTGAGATATGCAAATCATACCACATGGGCAAGATGACTGAAAAGCCTCATTTTCAGTAAGATGGAACAAGATAGCAACTTGTTGGAAGTAACACATTTTGATGTGTGCAGTCGAATGAGTGCTGAGGCATGCAGTGAATATCATTATGTTCTTACTTCACAGATGATTCGAGTAAATGTTGAGTATATTTACTTGATGAAACACAAGTCTGAATTATTGAATGGTTCAAGTAATTTCAGAGTGAAGTAGCAGATCATTGTGAAAAGAGGATAAAATGTCTATGATATGATCATAGAGATGAATATCTGAGTTATGAGTTTTGGCACACAATTAAGACATTGTGGAAATTGTTTCGCAATTAATACCGCCTGGAACACCATAATGTGATGGTGTGTCCGAACATCATAGTTGCACCCTATTGGATATGGTGCGTACCATGATGTCTCTTATCGAATTACCACTATCGTTCATGGGTTAGGCATTAGAGACAACCACATTCACTTTAAATAGGGCACCACGTAATTCCGATGAGATGACACCGTATGAATTATGGTTTAGAGAAACCTAAGTTGTCGTTTCTTAAAAGTTTGGGGCTGCGACGCTTATATGAAAAAGTTTCAGGTTGATAAGCTCGAACCCAAAGCGGATAAAATGCATCTTCATAGGAAACCCAAAACAGTTGGGTATACCTCCTAATTCAGATCCGAAAGCAATATGGATTGTTTCTAGAATCGGGTCCTTTCTCGAGGAAAAGTTTCTCTCGAAAGAATTGAGTGGGAGGATGGTGGAGACTTGATGAGGTTATTGAACCGTCTCTTCAACTAGTGTGTGACAGGGCACAGGGAGTTGTTCCTATGGCACCTACACCAATTGAAGTGGAAGCTTATGATATTGATCATGAAACTTTGGATCAAGTCACTCCCAAACCTCGTAGGATGACAAGGATGCGTACTACTTCAGAGTGGTACGTAATCCTGTCTTGAAGGTCATGTTGCTAGACAACAATGAACCTACGAGCTATGGAGAAGCGATGGTGGGCCCGGATTCCGATAAATGGCTTGAGGCCATAAAATCCGAGAGAGGATCCATGTATGAAAACAAAGTGTAGACTTTGGCAGAATGGCTCGATGGTCGTAAGGCTAATGAGTACAGATGGATTTCAAAAGGAAGACGGACAATGATGGTAAATGTCACCATTAAGAAAGCTCGACTTGTCGTTAAGATGTTTTCCGACAAGTTCAAGGAGTTGACTACGATGAGATTTTCTCACTCGTAGCGATGCTAAGAGTCTGTTGGAATTATATTAGCGATTACTGCATTATTTATGAAATCTTGCAGATAGGATGTCAAAACATTGTTTCCTCGACGATTTTAATGAGGAAAGGTTGTATGTGATACAACTGGAAGGTTTTGTCAATCCCGAAAGATGCTAATAAGTATGCAAAGCTCCAGCAATCCTTCTAAGGACTGGAGTGAGCATCTCGGAGTTGGAATGTATGCTTTGATGATGATCAAAAATTTTGGGTTTGTACAAAGTTTATGAGAAACTTGTATTTCCAAAGAAGTGAGTGGGAGCACTATAGAATTTCTGATGAGTATATGTTGTTGACATATTGTTGATCAGAAATGACGTAGGATTTCTGGAAAGCATATAGGGTTATTTTGAAAGTGTTTTTCAATGGAAAGCCTGGATTAAGCTACTTGAACATTGAGCATCAAGATCTATAAGGATAGATCAAAATGCTTAATAATACTTTCAAATGAGCACATACCTTGACATGATCTTGAAGGTGTTCAAGATGGACCAGTCAAAGAAGGAGTTCTTGCCTGAGTTGTAAGGTACGAAGTTAAGACTTAAAGCTCGACCACGGCAGAATAGAGAGAAAGGACGAAGGTCGTCCCCTATGCTTAAGACGTAGGCTCTTCAGTATGCTATGCTGTGTACCGCACCTGAAGTGTGCCTTGCCATGAGTCAGTCAAGGGGTACAAGAGTGATCCAAGAATGGCTCACAGGACAGCGGTCAAAGTTATCCTTAGTAACTAGTGGACTAAGGAATTTTCTTGATTATGGAGGTGGTAAAAGAGTTCGTCGTAAAGGTTACGACGATGCAACCTTGACACCTATCCGGATAGCTCTGAGTAGAGAGACCGGATACATATAATGGAGCAATAATTTAGAATAGCTCCAAGTAGAACAGTTGTTTGGAATAGCTCCAAATAGAGCGTGGTAGCTGCATCTAGGAGATGACATAGAGATTTGTAAAGCACACACGGATCTGAAAGGTTCAGACCCCTTGACTAAAACCACTCTCACAAGCAACATGATCAAACATAAAACTCATTGAGTGTTAATCACATAGTGATGTGAACTAGACTACTAACTCTATTAAACTCTTGGGTATTAGTCACATGGCGATGTGACCTGTGAGTGTTAATCACATGGCGATGTGAACTAGATTATTGACTCTAGTGCAAGTGGGAGACTGTTGGAAATATGCCCTAGAGGCAATAATAAAAGTATTATTATTATATTTCCTTGTTCATGATAATTGTCTTTTATTCATGCTATAACTGTATTATCCGGAAATCATAATACACGTGTGAATACATAGACCACAATATGTCCCTAGTGAGCCTCTAGTTGACTAGCTCGTTGTGATCAACAGATAGTCATGGTTTCCTGGCTATGGACATTGGATGTCGTTGATAACGGGATCACATCATTAGGAGAATGATGTGATGGACAAGACCCAATCCTAAGACTAGCACAAAAGATCGTGTAGTTCATTTGCTAGAGCTTTGCCAATGTCAAGTATCTCTTTCTTCGACCATGAGAGCATGTAACTCCTGGATACCGTAGGAGTGCTTTGGGTGTATCAAACGTCACAACGTAACTGGGTGACTATAAAGGTGCACTACAGGTATCTCCGAAAGTATCTATTGTTTTATGCGGATCGAGACTGGGATTTGTCACTCCGTGTAAACGGAGAAGTATCTCTGGGCCCACTCGGTAGGACATCATCATATGCGCAATGTGACCAAGGAGTTGATCACGGGATGATGTGTTACGGAACGAGTAAAGTGACTTGCCGGTAACGAGATTGAACAAGGTATTGGATACCGACGATCAAATCTCGGGCAAGTAACATACCGATAGACAAAGGGAATTGAATACGGGATTGATTAAGTCCTTGACATCGTGGTTCATCCGATGAGATCATCGTGGAACATGTGGGAGCCATAATGGGTATCCATATCCCGATGTTGGTTATTGACCGGAGAACGTCTCGGTCATGTCTACATGTCTCCCGAACCCGTAGGGTCTACACACTTAAGGTTCGATGACGCTAGGGTTATAAAGGAAGTTTGTATGTGGTTACCGAATGTTGTTCGGAGTCCCGGATGAGATCCCGGACGTCATGAGGAGTTCCGGAATGGTCCGGAGGTAAAGATTTATATATGGGAAGTCCTATTTTGGCCACCGGAAAATGTTCGGGATTTTTCGGTATTGTACCGGGAAGGTTCTAGAAGGTTCCGGAGTGGGGCCCACCTGCATGGGGGGACCCACATGGACGTGGGTAGTGGGGGCAAGGCCCCACACCCCTGGTCAAGGCGCACCAAGATCCCCCCTTAGAAGGAATAAGATCATATCCCGAAGGGATAAGATCAAGATCCCTAAAAAGGGGGGATAACAATCGGTGGGGAAGGAAATAATGAGATTTCTTTCCTCCCACCTTGGCCAACTCCCCAATGGACTTGGAGGGCAAGAAACCAGCCCCTCCACCCCTATATATACTGAGGAGGCGCATGGGATCAATACACGAAGTTCTGGCACAGCCCTACCTCTCTTCCTACTCCTCCTCTCCCATGGTGCTTGGCGAAGCCCTGCTGGATTGCCACGCTCCTCCACCACCACCACGCCATTGTGCTGCTGTTAGATGGAGTCTTCCTCAACCTCTCCCTCTCTCCTTAATGGATCAAGGCGTGGGAGACGTCACCGGGCTGTACGTGTGTTGAACGCGGAGGTGCCGTCCGTTCGGCACTAGGATCATCGGTGATTTGAATCACGACGAGTACGACTCCATCAACCCCGTTCACTTGAACGCTTCCGCTTAGCGATCTACAAGGGTATGTAGATGCACTCTCTTTCTACTCGTTGCTGGTCTCTCCATAGATAGATCTTGGTGACACGTAGGAAAATTTTGAATTTCTGCTACGTTCCCCAACAGATGAAAGTATACAAGAATTGAGGAAAAGGTTATGCCGCTACCGAAAGAGCCCAGATAAGGAATTATCCTAAATATCTGAGAAGACCGGCCCTGTCAAGAATAAGGATGGAGTATATGAGTATTGATGGTACCGTAACAATGTTTCTAAGGGTGGTAGCACCCGAGACCCCGAAGACGATCGATGGATTTTGAGAAGACCCCAAACCCTAACCTATTTCTTGCTAGCCTCTCCGAATCTCGAGGACGGGATTCATTTTAAGGGTGGTAGGTTTGTAACATCCCAAAATTCTAAATTTTGGAATGTTATAATAAATTGATAGATTTGATTGATTGTTTGATTGATTGTCTGAAATTTAGTGAATTCAAAACTTTTTGAAAGTTAAATGAGATGGAATAAAAGGACTTTCCCAAACTTTCATTTTGCATTCGTGATCTTCGTGAATTCAAATTCTTTTCACCACGAAACCCTGGAGAGAAGATGACATGACTTCTTCCATTTATTTAAATGACAAGGGGTGTTGAAAATATTTGAATTTCATTTGGAAAATATTTCCAATTCTGAAACTTTATGCAACTCAATGATTTTCACGAGAGGAGATAAAATGACTTCTTCAAATTATATGAAATATGACTTGGGAGTTTCAATGGATCAAATTCCAAGTCTTTTGGAATTATTTTTCAATTTGGAGTTATTTGAGTTTTATTCAAATTATTTTTCTCCAAAAATAAAATATATTGAAATTAGGGTAACATGATTCCCTACAACAGAAAATTGGAGAGAAATAAATTTGAAGTCATTTTGATATTTTTAAAGTGATTTTTATTGGATTTTATTAGACTAGTAGCATTGTTTTATTTATCTGATTTTGTGAGGATTTTATTTGGCATTATAAAAATGTTCACGTTGTAGGAAATTTGTTCTGAAAATTTTGATATATTATATGCCTATATGATATTTTTAATTATTTCGTTCTTTTATTTTGATTGTCTGGGAAAAAAATGTTAAAAAAAACCTTCGGACCGACCGGACCGGGCCGGCCCAGTTCGCCAGGCCACGGCCCAGCCGGCCCAGCGCGTTGTCCCCGAGCCCGGGAGGGTCTCCCGAGCAAGCACGCCGCCGCGCCCGCGCCTCCCAGGACTCCGCGCCGCCCGACCCCTCCTCCACGCCACCTGTCGCCCCTCCTCATAAAAGCGCCGCCCGGACCTCACTCTCTCCTCTTCCGCCGCCCCGCGCCGCAGCTCCGCCGCCGCCGCCGGATCTCGCCACCGCCGTCGCAGCTCCGCCGCCCTACTCGTGCAGCACCGCCGGCACCGACTCCTCCGTCGTCTCCACCTCGCCGAGCCGCCCGTCCCCGACTACTCTCCGCCGTCGCCGACCCCGGAGTCGCCTCCCCGCTCACAGCCGATGCCGACGTCGCTGTATCCCTCGTCGCCAGCATTTCCCACCGCCGCGGTACGCCCCGGAGCATCCTCGACCGCCCGATCTTGATCCTACGGTTAGGATTAAATCGCGTTTTGTTTTTTTCGGTTTTGGTAAAGTAGTGAGCGTTTACTAGTTAAGCCTCTGGAGCGAATGGTTTTCGTTCGGTAGTGTTCGGTAGCGAGCGTTCTCTATTTAGTCTTTTTCTTTTTCTGTTTTAATTCCGGCCAGGGACTTATCTGTGAATATTTTATTTACAGATTATTCCCTGGTTTTCAAATGACTATAACTTTTTACTCGTTAGTCCAAATCCAACGAAACCAACGCTCACGTCTTCGCCAGGACTCCGCGCCGCCCGGCCCCTCCTCCACGCCACCCGTCGCCCCTCCTCATAAAAGCGCTGCCCGGACCTCTCTCTCTCCTCTTCCGCTGCCCCACGCCGCACCTCCGCCGCCGCCGACGGATCTCGCCACCGCCATCGCAGCTTCGCCGCCCTGCCCGTGCAGCACCGCCGCCACCGACTCCTCCGTCGTCTCCACCTCGCCGAGCCGCTCGTCCCCAACTACTCTACCGCCGTCGCCGACCCCGGAGTCACCTCCCCGCTCACAGCCGACGTCGACGTCGCTGTCTCCCTCATCGCCGGCAACTCCCACCGCCATGGTACGCCCCGAAGCATCCTTGACCGCCCGATCTTGATCCTACGGTTAGGATTAGATCGAGTTTCATTTTTTTTCGGTTTTGGTAAAGTAGTGAGCGTTTACTAGTTAAGCCTCTGGAGCGAACGGTTTTCGTTCGGTAGTGTTCGGTAGCGAACGTTCTCTATTTAGTCTTTTTCTTTTTCTGTTTTAATTCCGGCCAGGGACTTATCTGTGAAGATTTTATTTACAGATTAGTCCCTGATTTTCAAATGACTATAACTTTTTACTCGTTAGTCCAAATCCAACGAAACCAACACTCACGTCTTCGTTATGATCCCCTCTATCCAGTAAAACAACTCAAACATGTTTTTGAAATTTTAAAAATTGTATTAGACCAGATTTGAATTCAAACTTCGTTTGATCATAACTTGAGTTTCGTAGCTCCTTTGAGTTGATTCTTTTTGCAAATCGAAGCGCTTGACCTAAGCCTTCTGATAAGGCCAAATTCACATAATTTTGGTACTGTTAGAAATTGTTTTATGTTGCAGGAGTTATTTGCTTTGTTTTGAAGTTTTTCGAATTGTTTTCTTCTTTCTCTCCAACCTTTTGAGTGATTGCTTATGTGTGGTTACTATTTCTTGGTTTCGATAGATTGACCGGAGTGTGACGAGTAGAGCTATCAAGAGTTTTGAGTGCGAATCATCTTCATCAACATTGCAGGCAAGTTCACACTTTGATCATACCTCTTTCATACCCAGTTTTTATTGCATTAGATCACACCTCAGACATTGCATGATTAGGATCTAATTAAATTGTGGGATGGGAAGTAGTTGAGGTGGTACCTATTACTTGTTTATTATCAAACCCTTGGGAGTTACTATTACGTTATGCTTACATTGCCATGCTATGCTCGTAGACGTGGATTGGGTTTTGAGAGTATTCATGACAGATGTGAGATTGTTAATTAATGGTTTACTTAAGGTGGCAACTTAAACGCACATCTGGGTGAATTGAGGCACTTGGGTATTCCAGGATTGCCTGTCTAGGCACCTGGGTAGACCAGGATTGCCTGTTTTTTTATGGACCGCCACCCAGGCTCAAAGGGATCATGAGATTTTTCATGCTAGAAACTTCCGTGTGCAGCCACAAGCTATTATGGGCTCTAGCATAGTTGACTAAGTTGTGCGAACTCTTACAGTGGTAGACTAGCAGATGTAGGGGATGTAGGTGGTACGGTCTACCCGATCGTAAGGTGCTAGTGCTTCTCAAAGACTATGTCTTGGTCATCCGTCTTCTCATACACCATGTAGTGCGAGAAACCAAACGGGGGCGATCGAGTCTTGTGGGGGAAAATGCGCAAACCTCTGCAGAGTGTAATAAACTAATCATGGTTAGCCGTGTCCCCGGTTATGGACATCTTGAGTATCTAGTACCTAGATTATCATGTGAATCTCATCACGTTACTTTAAATGAATATTGTTGGGTTTTAATTATTATATTTAATTGGGATTGAGAATGCTGTCAACCATTCTAAATGTTTAACAACCACCATGATAGTTAAATAAAATTTATTCCTTTGCAGTAGGGAAAATTGGCTTTTCACAAAAACATTATAACCATAGAGCTTTTCCACCAGCCATATATGCATGTAGTGATAGCCATTGTTCATCATTTCTCTCTATGGTGTGAATTTGCCAGTACATTCAATGTACTGACCCTTTGTGGCTGCAACGTCTCATGTTGCAGGGTTATCTTACGATGAGTAAGTGATACGTTAGGGTTACGATTTCTATACTCAACTTTGCCGTTGGTGTTGATGGGAATCAACAACCTTGTTACTTCCGCTATTTGGATTGAGGTAATAGTATTTACGTTCCTTTTACATGTGATTTACCTCTGTTATATATCCTCGAGTACTATGTGTGTCAGCATACCGATCCAGGGGTGGCACTTAAGCACAGAGACTTGATCCATTCGGGTCGGGTCGCTACACAACCTCACCGGCTTTGTGAGAGAGAACGGCAGGGACCCCTGATCGGGACGTGCCGGCAGTGGGTTATCGCCGTCGGTGACGGCCACCGCATCTACACTAAACATCCACCCCTTCCCTAAGCGGACGTGATCCGCCGGGATGTTAGGGATGTAGCCATAGTCGTTTTGTGCGGGAGAGTGTGAGGAGAGCAACCCCAGCAAGCAACCGTGTAGGCTGGCCCGTCCTGACTATGTACTCCTTTTCTCTCCATATGAACCTATCATATTGCGTACGTGCCACTGAAGCAAAAAAACTTTATTTGTAAATGACGCGGTACCTACTACTCGTTCTCCTATAACCTTGCGCTTGGCATCTCCAAAATATTGACCTTGTGATTGGCTCTTCGCCTCTTCGGGAAGTCGAGCAATAATGGTAGTGCAGTATATATCGTTCTGGCTATATGAGACCGAATGAATTGTTGCACGTCCACCACGTGGGTGAGGGTTGAGGGGCGAGGGGGAGTGCTACATACGGAGCAAAATGAGTGAATCTACACTCTAAAATGCGTCTATATTGAAATCTACTACAGGACATATATATTCCAAACAATATGATATAATCTCTATAACCAAGGTTGTAGGGACGAGGAGTAAACGGAGGGAGTAGTAAATTTTTCTCCTCGTCCTGCGAGCCACCGCACGCATGGGCGAGGGAGCGGCGTAAGGCATAGTAAGCAAGCTTCACCTCATCCTGCGAGCCATCGCGCCCATGGGCAGGGGAGATGGAGTACTAAGAAAGCTTCTCCTCGTTCTGTGAGTTGACGGGACACATCAAAAGTACTCCAGTGTATAGAGCCTTGCCAAGAAGGTAGGCCCCACATGGTTTGCCTCTTTTTTAACAAAACACGTCAAGTCGCAATTTGTTTGTTCACCCATGGTAGACGATCCTCCCTCCACCAAGTTGACAACTAGTACACGTGCCAAATTACCACGTGGGCTGCCTTTTTCTTACAAAAATGAGCTCCACCGTGTACCCGCGCGGGTGTGGTTGGGAAAGAGACGGGAGTATGTGCGCCGTGCATGCACCTCTTCTCTTCGTGCATGTTCCCCACCTACGTTGGTATGTGTGAGAGATACCAACCATGTTCGTGAGTGTTTTTTGTTTTGGGGTGGGGGTGTGGTGGGGGTTGATTTCGTGAATTATTTGTGGGAATATGTGTCGATGACATCTCAAACAAAATTTTGCATGCAATGTGTGTGAAATAGAGGCCTATCCATATCATACATAGAGGGTCGGGCAATCTACGGGAAGAGAGGGAGGGGTCATAGCTACCGATAGAGTCGAAGAGAGGATCAAGTGGGTGGGTGCGAGATCGATGAAGAGAGCCATCGAAATTGTGTGTGTGTACAAGTCAAAGATATAGGGCGACTGGCCTACCGGAACGTTAGAGGGCACACGTCAAGTTTGTGTGTGGCAGGGAGACATGACTAGAGCGCTCAATGTATCGGTGTGTGTGGGGGGGAGGGGGTGGTGGGAGGGGTAGGTAGAGGCCTAACTATAGAGGTAGAACGACTCGTATATGTGTTGAGAAGGAGAGACCCAGCTATGTCTTGAGGGAGATCGGTCGACATCCATACATAACTGAAGGACGGGAAATATGATGGGAGAGACATAGAGGAGAGAGAGAGAGAGGGAGGGAGAGGGAGGGAGAGGGGTAGAGTGCTGGATGGGTGATGGAGTTGCTTCTTGAAGATTGTGGGAGAGGCCTACTAGACAAACTGAGGGTGGAACTGCAATGTTATCAATAAGAGTGGGGATGTGTTTCTGTGTGTGCCTGTGCATGATAGATCTGTCGAGACGCATCCATGTATGATGAAGGGGAACCATGTGTTTGGTAAGCAAACCTAACTAGATCGGTAGATCAATTGTTGTTTGTCGGAGGAAGGGAGAGACACAACTAATGAGGTATATCGATTGACGTGTGGGTAAAAACGAGTTATAAGGACCTAGCTAGCTATATGTATAGCGACAGATCGGTCGGTGTACGTCCATTTGTTAGAGGCTAATAAGGCCCAGCGAGACGGATAGACAGAGAGAATGGAGCTAGGAGGTGGTGCGAGAGGCCCAACTACTAGCTAGATAGGGGGAGGAGTGTGCGGTTGTGAGAGAGCGATGAAAAGAGGGGCGAGAGTTTACACGTGTGTCTGACCGTATGAGAGACACGAGGCAAGGACACATAAAGGAGGAGATTGAAGGTGTGTTTGTATGTTGTAGGCAGGCATCGCTGCAGAGGTTTATCGATTGGTGTTTGTTGGAAAGGAGTTGTGGAGACTCTGGGAGAACGACCTAAAGAAAAAAATGAATGTGCCCGGTGGATAGAATGCCGAGGGAGGGGGAGGGCGAGGAGGGGTGTGCATGCACGAGAGAAAGTTAGTGGTAGCTACAAAGGTTAGATGATTATGTGGGTGTAATAGACTAACAAAGATCATAATTTGATATGAAAGTGGATTCATATATTTGAATAGGAGATCATAGTGTTTTAAACATTGCATGCATGAATATAGCGGTGATACATGTGATGTGCACATGTTATACCATAATGTGATAATGCATGGTGTTTGCAACTCACAGCTAAATGCCGAACAATCTAAACCATACTATACATCAAACAATCTCACATTTTATTTGAATTTGTGATAATGTGTGGCATTTGCAGCTTACAACTAACTATCGAACAATCTAAACAATACTATATATCGAACATTCTCACATTTTATTTGAATTTGTGGTAATGTGTGGTGTTTGCAACTCACATCTAAATACTTGTAGGCGTATGGGGCGGGGCACCATACATAATGTGATAAACACATTATACATATGAGACATGGTTTAGATTATGAAGATCTAGCTAGAGCTAGAAATGTAATGTGATTTGAAATCAAAATAAAGTGGATTCAAAAAATCTAGTTCGAGTTCATATAGTACACATAGTTCATATGTAACTCGAGACTAATCATGTGGTGTGCTGTGAAGATAATACACAAATGATGGTTTAACTTGACAATAATGATGATTGTATATCTTATTAAAACAGAGAAACAAATTCAAATGCTTTGACTTCACAACAATCATTACTGTAGATCTTATTCAACTAGAGAAATGAATTCAAATTTAGTACATATTGAAGCGGTAGTATATACGTTTGGAATGCACTAAAACGTTCATTTGAGTAGTAGGTTGCATGCATTATACACGTAGCAAAATATTTTAATTGAACATAACATGAATTCAATGTTTTGAATGACATCTGTAGGGCGCATTGATTTGGTACAGTACACGTTAGGCTTATCCGGAAATTTCAACCCGCGCCTTGTTAGCCCGAAATATTTAAGATATATCTTTGTCTTGTTGTGCTCCGACAACTCCCTCCATCTCAACCCGCGCCTTGCTATTCCGAAATTACAACGCGCGCGAAAACCCCCACCTCCTGTGAAATCCCGACACACGAAATGCCTGTGGTACCCCTGAACCGAAAGAACCACCTCAAATCGGTGGGGGTACTTTTGTAACTTACCCCACATTTCGGACAAGCGCGTCTCCAAGCCATGGTTCCCCACTACCATCCCATCCGCCCACCCATTCGTACACCTAGACCGCGAAAACCCGTGACGAAACCCCACACCCTGCTCCGTCCGCCACCCAGCCGGAGCCTCTTCCCCGACGACGTCGTCCACAGCAACACCTCGACGTCCCTCATCCACCGTACCGGATGAGGATCCGTCGTCGATCTCATCATCCCGCCAGTTCAGCCACACCGTCCTCCACCTCCAAGGAGCTGCCCCGACGTTCCCCTCGTCTTTTGCACCACCTCCATTCCCACACCGCCATCTTCACCTGCACCACCGGAAGAACATCATCATCACTGTTTCCTCGGATGAAGCTGCGGCCTAATCGGCGCCACCAAAGAGGTTGTACACTAGTCGCCGCATTTTCTTCTTGATTCAATCTCACAGTGCTGCCAGCGCTCGATCCCAAGCCGACACGGTGCGGCTCCATCCATGGCGACGTCGCCGGCCACTTCCTCCACGGCATCGCTCCCTCAGCGGCGACGTCCACATCAGTAGCACCTGTTGCTGCTTTAGCTCTCGCTCGCTCGCATTGCTGCTCTGCTCTTTCTCTCGATCCCCTGCCTGGTCTGCTCTTGCTATTGCTCTTGCTCGTGTTGCTGCTCTTGCTCTTGCTCTTGCTTGCGATGCTGCTCCGATTTAGCTACACTTCACTCCGATGCTGCCGGGGTGAAGGAAGAGCCAGCCGCAGCGGGGAGGGGGCGCGCCGGAGAGGTACCCCACTATCTATCTTAGGGTTCAGGATGGGGGCGGTGGTCGCCGGCGGTGGCGGGGCGTTGGCGGCGCGGTGGCGTGGGGATCGTCGGAGAAAAAGCTCGGCACGGGGGGACCTAGAGGGATGGCCGGGGCGGCAGTGGACCGGTGGTGGGGAGTGTTTTCGGGGCGGGCGAGGCGGCGCACCACGGGCGACGGGGGGCTACTGTTTGGCCGGCTCAGGGGGGTGGAGGTTGAAGATGAACCACAGGCCCTTGATTTCGTATCCAATGGCTGCAAAATCGACTGACCAGAGATGAAAAAGTCAGTCGACCAACGTGTAGCCTCACCTTGCTAGTGCGTCTAGTTTCGACAGCAAAATTCAGTTTCGACAGCTAAGTTCAGTTTCGACAGTTAAGTTCAGTTTCGACAGTTATGTTCAGTTGCGACTGTTAAATTCAGTTTTGACAGTTAAGTTCAGAGATGAGTGGCTGATGTATTTTACATCTAGCATTTTGTGGTTATGTATTTTATGTCATGTATTGGAGATGCTATTAGAATTCCACTCAGGTTAACGTTGTTCGTTGTCTCTCTTATCCTGCTTCAGCCTCGGCGTCGTACAACTCATTGGAGCTGCTCCAACGACGAAACCCTCCATCACAGTGGAGCAGTACCTTGGGCTCCATCTCCAGACGCCTAAGATCTTCTTCCCCTCCTCCGACAGCCAAGTCAGCCAGAGCATCCTCACCGGCCAACCCAATCACGCTGAGATCGACATGGCTTCGCCAAAGAGGTTGTACACTTGTTGCACCTCTTTTTTACTCTACATGTTATTTATATTGTCCACTGAGCACACGGATTTGTTCCTTTAGTGTCTCCTTGAAAGAAAAAACTTAGGAATTTTAATTTTCACTTGTCCTCCTTTTCAAATTCCTATTCATCAAGCACAAGACTAAGAGATAGTAGCATAATAGCATTATAACTGTACATTTTCTTGTGGTTTGACTTAATCTCACCATGCTTCTTTGCATCCTGTGATCTTCCAATTGTTGTGAATCAAACACCCAGATTGGCAGAAATCCTGTGTTTTTAAATTCTCTGTTTTGCACGAGCATTCCTATCCTATTCCTGTCTATTTCCTATCCCTGCATTGTTGTAATCCTCCAATTCAAACGAGCCCTTACAGAATCACTTCTCTTACAGATAGTTGTCAAAGAAAACCTTGCGTGGTTTGTCCCGCTCCTGCTGCGCTGTCGTCCACCCCAGCTCAGCTGCTCCAATGATAGAAGGGTCCAGCACAGCAGGGATCCGGCCACCAGACTGTCTTTCACCGCATCAGATCTTCTTCCCCGCCGCTGGCAGCCATGAAAACTACACTACCATCATCAACCGAGCAGATGACCTCGAGGACTACACGGGTTCGCAAGAGAGGTCACACTCTTTCGTGTCTGCTTACGTTATGCATCGCTTAATATTACATGCTACTTTATCGTCCTGTTCGCCGATTAGACTCTGAGTCAGCTCCAAACTAATGGTCAAACTTGAGTTTTTAAATGGTTGTGGGGTACATATCGGGGCCGCTATCAATAATATCTATCTACTATCGGGTTAATCTCTGGTGTCTACTATGAGTTTCATGTTGGGTGGGAAACAAACAGTAAAGAAGCCATTATCTATATTTTTTTTAACTAAAGCCATTATCTGCCTGCTATTATTGGTTTTGGGTGTATCCACAGGTTGCTACCATCACTCTGGATTTCTGCATGCACTCCTTACATAATCTCACTATGTTTTATTCCTATGCATAACAGTTATTGTAAACAATGGAACTGAACATGTAGAGTAAAAGAGACGAGCCTTGTGTGGCAATAAAATTTCATGCAGACGTCGCTCCATGGTAGGCGCAAAGGCAGCACCCCTCCACACATTTCGGATTGTAATCGAGAGGAAGATATCTGTTCTGAGGGGGATTCAGAAGGAGAAGACAACTCCTATTTACCCCCTGAGGTCTTGGCTCTAACTTGGCATGCTGATGTTGGTTATATCATGCATATGGTGTCTTGCATTGCTTACTTTATACATCAAATATGTCATCTGCTTAGTTTAGACATCCTTTGTGCGAATGCCATCTGTTTAGTTTATTCATCATTTATGTGAATTATGCAACACCATCTTGTTTAGCCAGGCATCATATATGTGAATTTTGCAATGCCATCCTGCTTAGCCAGTCATCTTATATGTAAATTATATCAGGCCATCCTTTTTTCATTACATATTACATTTGTCAACAATGTTATTACATTCAACTGCTCTTCGTGTGCATCAGCCATTTGACACGGTGATGGCAAATTCTGGAGTGAAAACAAGGTCTTCAGAGCAGACTATGCTATCTGACGAAGCGCATATCTCACTGGTTACGGATAGCTCCTCGGAGGAGGAT
>NC_057800.1:676619241-676647794 GCF_018294505.1 Triticum aestivum | reverse complement strand
GGGTTATGTTGCTCATATCATGTGTATGGTGTCTCGCATTGCTATGTCATTTGATTAGTTTAGACATGCTTTGTGTGAATGCCACCTGTTCAGTGTCTAATTACCATATATGTGAATTATGCATTGCCATCTTGTTGCAAGACATTATATATGTGAATTATACAATGCTATCTTGTTGCAAAGGCATTATATATGTGAATTATGCAATGCCATGTTGTTTAGCCAATCGTCATGTATGTGAATTATATCATGCTATCATTTTTTTGTGTTACGTGTTCCATTTGGCGACAACGTTTGTATATTCAACTACTCTTCCTGTGCATCAGCCATTTGAAGCGGTGATGGAAGTATCTAGAATGAAAACAAGGTATTCAGAGCAGACAATGATACCTACTTAAGCAGGCATCTTGCTGGTTACAGAGAGCTCCTCGGAGGAGGATTCAGAGACTGATGAGCAGTCCTATTTTCTCCCTGAGGTCTATGCTCAAACTTGGCAGGGTTATATTACCCATGTCATGCATGTTTTCTTGCATTGCTTAGTTTTTACATCATATATGGATTGCCATCTGCTTACTTGCTTACTATATGAATCATATATTTGAATTATATCATGCCATCATGTTTACATAGTACATACACATCATCTATCTGAATTATGGCATGGCAACCCATTTAATAAAGACATCATATAGTTATATCATCTCATCAAGTTTAGTGTTTACAGTCATCATATTTTGAATTATGGCATTCTATCCATGAATGTATGTGAATTATGGCATGCCAACCTATTTAATAAACACATTATATAGTTATGTCATGTCATCCTGTTTACATAGTCTCATATTTTGAACTACGTCTTTCCATCTTTTTTAGTTAGCCATCATAATGTGAAATTGTGTCATGCTATCCTGTTTAGTTAGCCATCATATATGTGAAATTGTGTCATGCTATCCTGTTTGGTTAGACAACATAAATATGAATTATTTCATACCCTCTTTTATTCCCCACTATCCATTGCACCTGTCTATCATACAATGTCTATACTTTCAATTACTTTTCTTGTTTATTAGCCATTTGAATTGAAGAGCGTGATGTCAGTATCTAAGGGAGTAACAACACGGTCTTCAGAAAAGATAGTTCTACCAGTTGATGCAGATAGAAACACGGTTGTACTTGCCCAAGGACCAGATCCACCACACATAACCCAGACTCTCGCAGATTGTACCCCTACCCAGTTGGACAGAGAACCAGCTACACCCCTTCTGACCCAAACCCCGGCAGATAGTAACCCAGTTCTAGTTGACACAGCACCGTCTCCACCACAGAGCACCCAAACACGAGCAGTTAGTAAGGGAACTGCAATGCCCAAAGCACGAGGACCACCACCCTGAATCCCAACTCAATGCTTAAAGGAGAAGAAGATTTGTTCTCAGGTCAGGTTCTGTAGCTATGGTTCATACTCCTTTGAACCGTGTCTCTATCTTGATTTGGCAACAAAAACTAGAATGGTCTAGACAATAAAGTGACCATGGTACATAGATATATGTTTGTTTCATGCTATTATCCTGTCCACTTTACTACTGAACTCATTTACCAAAATGAGTTTCATATACAACATGGTAAACATGTGATGTGTCTGCTTGTTTCTCTTTTAGAATGCAGACAAAATATTGGAGAACAGTACTGCGTTATCCAATGGTAAAGGAAGTAATGCAGATAAGGTTCAAGATAGTGAGACATCCCTGTTGGTCTCCAAGAAAGCTGATAAAAACTATCTTGACGACAGTGAGGGAACCCAAAAGTCCTGTCTTGATGTAGTGTTCGAGTTATTGGCCACTACTGTTGGCACAAGCTCTTCGAACTCGCTGCCTGAATCAGTTCGTCTTCTTGAGTCTCAACTTCAAGTTGAAAGACATCGATCAGATGTGCTGCGACAGGAAGCTGAAGGACCGAGGAAGTCCCTGTAGAATTCAGATGCATATTTTCTGGTGCAACAGCAAGCGCTAGAGGAATTAAGCGCCAAACAAGAGAAAGTTAATAAGCTTGCTAAGCATCTTGCCAGCATTATGGGTACCCAGGATATTGTTTCTTGAGATCTTCTGAAATGGTTTCAGTTCTGGATTTGTTTTGCTGCGGCGTTTATTTGCGCTGGTCGCCAACTTTGACAACCAGTGTATATGATATGCTGCTTTGTTCCCTATATTTGCACTGGTGGCAAACTTTGATTCCCAGTGGATGTAATATGTGTAATAGCCATGATAGCCTAGCGTTAGTTGATTGCTTATTTATTTCGTTGTTGTCTTGTTTATTTGTTTGCTTGTAGTCATTGCAGTTCTTTTTCCGCGGTTAGCTAGTGGCTGCAATAACCTATTTTTTAAAACTAGGCCACAATAACCATGGGCTAATATGTACTTTAGTGACACTGGGCCTCCTACTGGTCGTAGAAACAGTGGGCCTTCTACGGGCCGTAGAAACAATGGGCCTTCTACGGGCCGTAGAAACAATGGGCCTTCTGCGGACTGTATTATCAATGGGCCTTATATGGGCCATATAATCGATTGGCCAAACATGAGCCAAATAGACCGCATTATGGCCGTAAATGGGCTAGAGTTGGAATCGTCCGTTCATGGGCCGACCATAATGGGCCATCATTAATAGGCTGTGTTTGATGACGCTATGAAATCGGCCCAACGTATTAACGGACCACAAACGGGCCGACTGTAACCACGGGCTAAATTTGGCCCACAAGCAGAAAATGACAGTAGCGGGCCGTAAGTAAACGATTGCTGGAAATGAGCCCAAGAATAAATGGGCTCTGAGAAGGCCGAAAGATAACATGGGCTGGAAACGGCCCAACGGAATAATAGGCCATTAATGGGTATACAGTGATACACTGTTCATTACGAGCCAGTTTCACCACGGGCCGTTAATGGGTGTAAAGTAATACACTGTTCATTATGGCCCAGTTTCACCATGGGCCGTTAGTAGGCTAAGAGTTACATAGGGCCTCATATGGGCCGAAAGACATCATGGGCCATACATGGGCTAGAAGTGAAAATGGGCTGGAATCATATTGGATGGCCCATATGACGCTACTGGGCCTAATTAGGATAGGGTGTAACGGGCCTTGGGTTAGCGGGCTGTAAATGGGCTATATTCGAACAGGCCGTTAACAGGCTTTCCATGGGCCGGCCCGCCAGCTTTTAACCAAGTTAAACGGGTCGGCCTTTTCACAGGAATGGGCCTCTGTTGGGCCGTGCCATGTGTCGATGTATCATAGGCGCCTTCCGTCCAATGAGTGGTTGACATCTGTCCCAATGACGAGTCGACACGTGTTTCCTCCAGCCAATGATGATTTTACATGTGGAAAATCCCCATTGGTCGGGGCTGTTAACGGGTTATCGGATCCAAAACCCGACCCGATAGCTTAACGACGTTCCGTTACGGTGGATGCCACGTGTCGGTCACCCTTGACGAAAGCACTTCTGTGACGCGCGATTTATCGTCATGGAAGTGGACACTTCCGTGATGATAATTTTGGTAATGTCATGGAACACTTCTACAATACCACAGGTATGACTACCTTGATTCTGTCATAAATTTGTCATGGATGTACATGCATGACAAAAAAGCGACCTACTGTGACAAACACGTATCATCATGGAAGTGTATTTTTTGTAGTGGAAGCTGTTGCTGTTTCTTTTTCAGCCTACTTGCAGTGGCCATAAGCCGGCGCTTGAAGCGCTCTTCCTCGACGGGGTCCTGAGGCACGATAAACTCATTGTCGCCGAGGCTCGCCTCGTCCTCGGAGAGAGGCGTGTAATTGTCCTCCTCCGGTTCTCCATCTGCTGCCCGCTCTGGGGGGCTAGCTTGTTCATCCTCTAGCTCTGCACTGTGCTGGAGGGGATTGTTGTTGTCTTTGGCGCTATCCGGAGTGTTATTATCTCCTGTGCCGGTATCACTGTTCTTGCTGTGGCGGGACTTAGAGCGACGCCGCTGACGTCGGCGCTTGGGTTGCTTTTTGGAGGGGTCATCCTCCGCTTTCTCGTCCCCATTGGCTTCTTTGTGGGTGTCCACCATGTATATATCATATGACGAGGTGGCGGTCCAGTGCCCTGAGGGTGGTGGATCCTGTTCTTCTCCGGCTTCATCATCCATACCATCGAAGTCTTCGGAGCCGAAGTCGAGCATGTCGGCTAAGTCGTCGACAGTGGCTACTAAGTGGGTGGTGGGTGGGCAGTGAATTTCCTCGTCGCCCGCATCCCATTCTAGCCGGACATAGTTCGGCCAAGGTTCTCCTGACAGGGAGAGAGACCTTAATGATTTTAGCATAACCCCGAAGGGTGAGTGCTGAAAGATGTCCGCGGAAGTGAACTCCATGATCGGCGTCCAGTCGGACTCGACGGGCACGGATATGAGCGGCTCGGAGTCCGTGGCCGTGGTTGAATCCAGTGGTTTGGCGACACGGCTCTCGTAAGGGGTAAAGTCAGTATCCGGCTCTATCGCCACTGAGAGTGCGGCCTCCATGGCGGGGTCCATCCCTCCGCCCTCAGATGGCACGACTTGCTCCGGATTGATGGACGGAGTAGCTGCGGATGCGATCTCCCGAATATTGTCCAATGACAGAGCTATGTCATGCTCGTCAAGACTGTACGGCGCGTCCGACATGGGCTCGAATCCATCGAAGATCAAGTCTTCGTGGATGTCGGCCGTGTAGTTCCAGTTTCCAAATCTGACCTGATGGCCAGGGGCGTAGCTCTCAATCTGCTCCAGATGGCCAACCGAATTGGCCTGTAGTGCAAAGCCGCCGAATACGAAGATCTGTCCGGGGAGGAAAGCCTCACCCTGGACCGCATCGCTAGCGATGATCGAAGGGGCCATCAAGCGTTATGGTGGTGACACAGTGGAACTCTCAATGAAAGCACCAATGTCGGTGTCAAAACCGGCGGATCTCGGGTAGGGGGTCCCGAACTGTGCGTCTAAAGGTGGATGGTAGTAGGAGGCAGGGGACACGATGTTTTACCCAGGTTCGAGCCTTCTTGATAGAGGTAAAACCCTACGTCCTGCTTGATTGTTCTTGATGATATAAGTATTACAAGAGTAGATCTACCACGAGATTAGAGAGGCTAAACCCTAGAAGCTAGCCTATGGTATGATTGTCTATTGTCCTACGAACTAAAACCCTCTGGTTTATATAGACACCGGAGGGGGCTAGGGTTACACAAGGTTGGTTACAAGGGAGGAGATATACAAATCCGTATTGGCTAGCTTGCCTTCCACGCCAAGTAGAGTCCCATCCGGACATGAGATGAAGTCTTCAATCTTGTATCTTCATGGTCCAACAGTCCGGCCAAAGGATATAGTCCGGCTGTCCGGAGACCCCCTAATCCAGGACTCCCTCACTCCCCCTAGATGTGATATCCCCCCTAAGAGGGATGAACTAACCTTGGGTTTTGTCGATGATGACTTCATGTAGGTGTTGAACATGTAGATGCTCAATGTTGATGTAGATCTTTTGGAGCAATCCTTTGGAGTGAGTTGCACTTTCAATACCTACACGGGTTAGTCCCACAAGGAACAAACAAGAATATCCATATACATAGAGTGATGTTCACATAGGATGATGTCCATGAAAGCATTAGGTTACATTGTCCCTTGTCTTACCAATAAGAGGGTTTGTGACTCCTTGAACTAGTGCAAGACATGGAATTTGTTTGCACTTGTCCTCGCCAAAATGATATGAGTGAAATATGTTGGCGGAGTCACCCTCAAGAACTCTCTAGTTCTTCTGCTTCGGGATCCACACCATCTTGATGGGAATCCTGGGAGTTGTAGTCGTACTTGATGAAGTATAACTTGATGTAGTCTTGGGAACGCACTTGACCAAGGCTTTGGGAGCTTCCTCAAATGCATCAATCTCCTCTTGAAGCTTGTCCTTGCCTTTTTGCTTGTGGTCTTGTGGTGGAAGATCATCTTGAGATTGTGTTCCTTGGAAAGAAGCGGGATCATACTTCTCTTGTTGAGAAACAAATTTCGTCTTAGGGTATTGATCTTCTTCCCACTCAACTCTATTGGCATTGAACTTTCGTTCGAAACCAACACCTTGATTATTCAAGTGTATTCCTTGCTTGCATACAATTTCCTCAAATTGCTTGCTTCCGGCAAGGCTCTTGTAAACACCTTTCTCTATAATTCCCTTCAATAAGCTATTTTCTTGCTCAAGTGTAACTTGGATAATAGAATCATTAGTGGAATCAGGAGAACTACTAGGAGCAACATCATTGGGTTTAGCATGATCATTGTTACTACTAGAAGAAGAATCTTTCTTACTCTTGTTGCTAGATTTATCTTGTGGCATCTAAGTAGACAAGAGTAAATGCTTGGCAATGTAAGAAGAACTTTTCTTGCGAAGATCATCATTGATCGCTTTTAAGAACCCATGCTCTTGCTCAAGGTTGAGCTTTTCGAAGCGTAACTTCTCATGAGTCTTTAAAAGTTCTCAATGATTTTCCAAGGTAGTTTCATGAGCTAACTTAAGAGTGTTTAGCTCTTTAGTTTATCATCGTCATTTGTTTTGTCTTGATTAGCATGATTAATAGAAAGTTCATCATAGTTTTCATCACTAGAATTGTCAACAAGTAAATCATCATCACCTAGCAAGTCATCTTCATCGATATTGAAATCAACATAGTCGGGGTGTGATACCTTTCGGACTTTAGCAATGAAGCATCTTCCAATTCCTTCATTTGGTGACTCAAATATGTCGTAGGAGTTGGTTGACACAAGTGCTAGACCGGCAACACCTTCATCCTTTGTATATTCGGAGTCGGAGTGATAACTTCTCTCGGAGTGATCGTCGGAGTCGGGGCCGGATACCCATTCACCAACGTGAGCTTGATGTCTTCATTTTGTGTAGCTCCTTGATGATTTATTCTTCCTTTCCGAATCCTTGCTTCTCCGTGATGTTCTTCATTCATAGCGGTCATCTCTACTCCTTCTCTCTCTTGGTGGTGATTCTTCTCTCCTACTCCTTCTTTTGGGAGAATCTTCTCTTCTTTTGTATGGAGCTGTACACTCATTGGAGTAGTGTCCGGGTGTTCCACAATTGTAGCAATTTCGTTCACGACTCGAAGATCTTTTGTCATTGTAGGACCTTTACTTGGAACTTCTTTCCTTGCTTCTATTCTTGTAAAACTTGTTGAAGTTCTTCACCATTAGGCTCAATTCTTTATTGAAGTTTTGTTTCTCACTTCATGATGTGGGAGCATCACATGAGGCTTTATAAGCACCACTTGACTTGTTGTGAAGCTCTTCCTTATCCTTGAGTGACATCTCATGAACAACAATCCTTCCAATGACTTACGTTGGCTTGAGATCCTTGTAATTGGGCATCATTTGGATCAATGTGCACACGGTACCATATTTTCCATCCAAGGCTCTTAGGATTTTCTTGATGATGAATCTATCGGTCATCTCTTCACTTCCTAAGCCGGCAATCTCATTTGTGATGAGAGCAAGCCTACAGTACATTTCAGCGACACCTTCACCATCCTTCATTTTGAACTTGTCAAGTTGACTTTGAAGCACATCCAATTTGGATTCATTGATGAAGTCGGTACCTTCGTGCATATCAATCAAAGTATCCTAAATTTCCTTTGCATTCTCAAGACGGCTGATTTTGTTGAATTCTTCAGGGCACAATCCGTTGAAGAGAATATCACAAGCTTGAGCATTGTATTGCAGCATCTTCAACTATTCCGCGCTAGCCTCATGGTTCGGTTCTCTCCCATCAAAGAATTCACCTTACAAGCCAATACACACAATAGCCCAAACGGCGGGTGAGGGAGTCCTGGATTAGGGGGTGTTTGGATAGCCGGACTATATCTTCAGCCAGACTCCTGGGCTATGAAGATACAAGATTGAAGACTCCGTCCCGTGTCCGGAAGGGACTTTCCTTGGCGTGGAAGGCAAGCTTGGCGATACGGATATGAAGATCTCCTACCATTATAACCGACTCTATGTAACCCTAACTCTATCCAGTGTCTATATAAACCGGAGGGTTTTAGTCCGTAGGACAACATACCATCAACAATCATACCATAGGCTAGCTTCTAGGGTTTAACATCTTCGATCTCGTGGTAGATCTACTCTTGTACTACCCATATCATCAATATTAATCAAGTAGGACGTAGGGTTTTACCTCCATCGAGAGGGTCTGAACCTGGGTAAAACTTCGTGTCCCTTGCCTCCTGTTACAATCCGGCCTAGACGCATAGTTTGGGACCCCCTACCCGAGATCCGCCGGTTTTGACACCGACATTGCTGCTTTCATTGAGAGTTCCTTTGTGTCGTCGCTGTCAGGCTCGATGGCTCCTACGATCACCAATAACGATGCAGTCCTGGGTGAGACCTTCCTCCCCAGACAGATCTTCGTCTTCGGCGGCTTCGCACTGCGGGCCAATTCACTTGGCCATCTGGAGCAGATCAAAAGATATGCCCCTGGCCGTCGGCTCAGATTTGGAAGTTTAAACTAAACGGCAGACATCCGCGGGGACTTGATCTTCGATGGATTCGAGCCACTGCCGAGCGTGCCGCACTGTCCCGACGAGCATGATCTAGCTCTGCTGCCGAACAGTGCCCTGGAGGCCGCACCCGCATCAGCTTCGACCCTTAATTCGGAGCCAACTGCGCCGATCGAGGATGGGTGGTTGCACGCCACCTCAGGGGCTGTGATCCCAACGGCGATTGAGACGAACACCAGCCCCGCACTCCGCGAGACTCGTGAATCCAAGGAGCCGGACTACTCTCCAGACCCCGAACCCTCCGCACCCCTGCCGATCGAATCCTATTGGGCACCGATCATGGAGTTTACTACCGCAAACATCTTCCAGCACTCTCCTTTAGGCGATATTCTAAAGACACTAAAGTCACTCTCTTTATCAGGAGAACCCTGGCTGAACTACGGTCAGCAAGGTTGGGGTACGGACGATGCTGAAATTCAAAGCCCACCCACCACCCACTTTGTAGCCACTGTCGACGATTTAACCGACATGCTCGACCTCGACTCCAAAGACATCGACGGTATGGACGCCGATGAAGGAGACGATGAAGAACCAGCGCCTATTGGGCCCTGGAACGCCACCTCGTCATATGACGTATACATGGTGGACGCACCAAAATATGATGACGAGGAGCGGAAGGACGCACCGAAGGCTTGTTCCCTCGAAAAGCAGTCAAAGCAGCGACGCACCCGCCGCCCCAAATCCCGCCTCGAAAGAAATAGCGATCACACAAACCCAGCGCTGGAGTAGGGAGAACCGCTGCCGCACAATGGCAATCGGGATAATCAAACCGAACAAACAAATCCTATCAAGGATAATGGTCCAGACGACATAACGCCGGACAGGTACCCAGAGCAGCAGACTGCCCGTAAAAGGCTTGTTGCCACCGCGAGGAGTCTAAAAAAAAGAAGCAAAGGCTCAAGGCCGCGCAAGACACACTCCAAATCGGATGGAGTAAAATACTCAACACAGCAGCAAGGTACGGTGACAATCGCCCCTACTAGAGCTACCCAAAGCGGAAGCTGCTACCCGAATTCGATGAGGAGGCCTCAGACCCCCCACAACCAAATATCAAAGCAGCCAGCTGGTCGGATAGACGACCCCTCTACCAACACAGAGCGGCATACAACGCCGGTCACCATACAACATGCAACCAATGCGAGGGCTCGCACCCAAAGGACGGTGCAACAAGATCCATCTATGGACCACGCAAGCGTGCCCCAGCATACAATGCAACACAACAAACATCCGAACAACGCGGTACACCCAGCTACAGGGGTGCCGCACACCCCCTATGTTTCACCGATGAGGTACTTGTTGGGGATATTACTACTGGGCGTAAACCGGCCTATCTGGGCCGGATTAACTTCATCAGTAGTTAAGCATGTTAAAGCCCATGAAGATAGATGAGGGCTCAAGACCCATAATCGGCTGAGCCTGTAGCCGTAAACTGGCGTGAATATGTAACTTGTATTGTAAGTAAGGAATAAGTAGAGACCAAACTGGACACATCTATGAGCCGGTGTTGGGACTCTGTAAACCGACGGGCGTCACCCATGTATATAAGGGGATGACCCGGCGGCGGTTCAAGGACAACAGACAACAACTTAAGACATAGGCGAAGCTTATTTTCTCCCTAGTCATCGAAACACCCATCAATTCCATCACAACTAGACGTAGGCTTTTACCTTCATTGAAGGGGCCGAACTAGTATAAACTCTCTTGCGTCCTTGTGTCCGCTTTAACCCCTTCAAGCTAACCCATAGCGATGGCTCCACGACTAAGTCCTTTCTCTAGGACATCTGCCGTGACAAAACCACGACAGTTGGCGCCCACCATGGGGCCATCGCACGATGGTTTCCGATTCTTGGAGGGCCGCTTTGAAGGACTCGAGGGCTACGCTGTAGGCCGGATGACTAAGAGTCGTCGCGGCAAACTTTACATCGACGACGCAGGATGGGGCCCCGAGGCCGACTCAATTGATTACGGGTACCGGGTCCCCTTTGGTAGCATTCACGTTTTCATTAGCAAGATCGGTGAACCGGGACCTGAGCCGGACATCTGCACCGACCTCGTTGAGACGGCTCAGCGTGCGAGATCCGCCCGGGTTAAACCGTCCATGAAGCGTGCCTTCGTGGGAATGACCCATGGAGGGAGTTATGAGGACAGATTGGAGCTTCGCGGGGCGACTGCCATTCGTTCCGGTGACGAATCTTCGACCAGAGAAACCGAATCTCTTTATCAGCTACATGATGGCCGGATTGAGAGCTGTTCTGATGGTGATAGTATTCCGGACCCCTCTGATCTGCCTAACCGGGTTGGAATATTCATGACCGGAACACAAGCAGCGCTTCACTCTTCGACAGCCGCGGCAACGATCTACGGTTCAGCAGCAGCAACGGCTGCCGGGGCAGGAGGCCCTGTGCGCCCGCCGGCTCAGGTTCTATCAGAACTATTTGATGCGTTGGCTGTGCTTATGGCGGAAGTTAATCCGCCAGATCAGGACGTTCACAACACGGAGATTGCAAAGGTAAAGGAACAAATCGCCCCGGCCAAGACGGATCTAGCAGCTGAGGATACCAGGATGGCCGCAGATCGGGCCGCTTTAGACGCACAGGCCTACAGGCTTATGTTGGACCAGAGTGCGTCGCATGAAGTCATGAGGAGGAAGCATCGATCCCGCTTACCTCCGGTTTTCGAGGCTAGAGACCTTTTTAACACTCCAGGGCCAAGAGCCAGCAATCCGCTGGAGGGGAACCGGGCAGAAGCCCCTGGGACCGGTGCGCCGGTTCAACCCCGTCAGATGGACCCACCTCGTCCAAACACCGTTATACCTCAGGATGCTTTAACACATCCGGGTCACTACTCCAACCCAATGGACAATCTTGTTGCCGCTGCTGCACGACTGGAGGCCATTCCAATTGAAGTTGACTCGCCGCAGGCAGTAGAGACGCGACGGGTCAAGGAACTTCTGAGGACAGCTTTGACCCAACAGGAAGCGTACTCGTACAGCCGCGACCGGATCCACTCGACCCCCCGTCCAAGCCGGAGCTATAGCAGACATATGGATGAGCTAGCAGTGTCGAGTAATGAACGACGTGGAGCGCCCCATGGCAACAACCTGATGGGTGGTGCTGATGACGCTCAGGAAGTGGTGAACCAGGCCCGAGCGCACAGGGAGGCTGAGTTAGCCGCACAACATCAGGCTCGGCAGCTCACGCCGGTTCGTCCAACCATCTCGATCGAACCTGGTGTTACTTCTAGTTCTTTGGGGGTGCCTTGCCTTATCCCCGCTTTACGCAACGTGCGCCTGCCCAAGGATTTCAAAGGCCCACGCAAAGTACCAAATTACACGGTGGATCAACCTCCAGAGACATGGGTAGAGAGCTATGAGATGGCCATGGAGATGCTGGATGTGAATGACACGGTGTGTGCGAAATACTTCACCATGATGCTTGAAGGAACGGCCCGTACTTGGTTAAAAAGCCTGCCCACTAATTCTATCAGTTCATGGGCCCAATTACGAGCCCAGTTTATCAACAATTTCAAGGATACCTGTAAACAGCCTATGTCGATAGTGGACTTAGCTGCATGCGTCCAGGAGGAAGGAGAATCAACGACTCATTGGGTGCGCCGGGTTTCACAAGTGTTGCACTCCTCAGATCGCATCAACGCTGACACCGCAGTATTAACCCTAGAAGGCAACTGCCGGTTTGGGCCCCTGAAGTTGAAATTGGGACGGATGAAGCGTCATTGCACTGACATGGGTACCCTCATGGCCGCTTTGGTAAAATATGCTGATTCTGATAGTACCAAGGATCCCGAATCTGATGATGACAAGACAGGGAAGGGGAAGAAGAACAACAGCTCCAAAGGTCAGCAGCAGCACTGGGTAGGCAATGGCAGAGGAGGCAAGCATAAAGCGGATGGTAACATGGATTTTGTGGCTAATACCAACGCACAGGACAATGGCCAGCGACGCAAGGGTAGGCCGAAAAATCGTAGTGGAGCGCCCAACCCTAACCCAAACCGCCTGAACTATCTGCTAAGCCAGCCCTGCCCAAGACATGAGACGAAGGAGGAGCCAGCAAACCACCTTTGGAAGGATTGTTTTATTATGCAAGAGTTCAAGAATTCTAATAATTTCTGGTATGATCACGGATCTGGTGGTGGCTCAGGGTCCGGGCCGGGTTACGGTGGAGGAAGTTCCAACCGTAAGTTACAACCAACAGCAGCAACAGTCAGGTTACCAGAGCAACCCAAAGCAGTTGAGTAGTGGGCAGTACCATGTCTTTACCACTAGCTTGGACAAGCGAGACCGGAAGGTTCAGAGACGGTCAGTCAACTCTGTTGAACCGGCCACACCCTGTTATCTACGTTGGTCTGAATAGCCAATCATATGGAGCAGAGAGGATCACCCGCCCCATGTCGATAATCCGGGTCAGTTGGCTCTGGTGGTGGCGCCTCAGGTGGGAGGTTATAAGTTCACCAAGGTGCTCATGGATGGAGGGAGCAGCATTAACATCCTGTACTATGAAACCTTCCGTCGTATGGGACTAACAGATAAGAATCTCAAGCCGTCCAATACAGTATTCCACGGTGTAGTGCCTGGCAGATCAGCATATCCCGTTGGTAAGATAGCTCTTGAAGTGGCCTTTGGGGATGATCATGATTCCAGGTCGGAGACATTGACGTTTGAAGTGGTGAAAATCCAAAGTCCATATCATGCCCTGTTTGGGCGACCGGCATACGCCAAGTTTATGGCTCGACCCTATTATGTGTATTTGCAGCTCAAGATGCCGGGTCACAAGGGGACAATAACGGTTCACGGAAGCCGCAAAATCTCTTTGGAATGCGAGGAAGGAGATGCGGCTTATGCAGAGTCGGTTTGTGCCACCGAGGAGTTGAAGTACTATAAAGACAATGTTGATCCGGCGGACATGACTCCGTTGAAGAAGCCAACTACGGAGCATGATCCGACCCCGAAGTTCAAATCAGCAGCAGAAACTAAGCTTGTTGACTTCGTACCTGGCGATTCGTCCAAGCAGTTCAGCATCAGTGCCAACTTGGATCCGAAATAGGAAAGCGCGCTCATCGAGTTCATTCGTGAGAATCGGGACATTTTTGCATGGAAGCCCTCTGACATGCCAGGTGTACCGAGGCAACTCGCTGAGCACACACTTAATGTGGATCCTAAATACAAACCGGTGAAACAGTTCCTCCGCCGGTTTAACGAAGAAAGACGCAAGGCGATTGGAGAAGAGGTAGCCAGGCTCTTAGCAGCTGGTTTTATTGTTGAAGTTTTTCACCCTGAGTGGCTTGCCAATCCGGTGCTAGTCCTTAAGAAAAACGGCACCTGGCGTATGTGTGTGGATTACACAGATCTTAATAAAGCTTTTCCAGCAGATCCTTTTGCCCTCCCCCGTATTGATCAAATCATTGATGCTACGGCGGGTTGTGCGCGTTTAAGTTTTTTGGATGCATATTCTGGCTATCATCAGACCAAAATGGCAGTTAAGAACCAGGAGAAGACGGCATTCATAACTCCCTTTGGAGCCTTCTGCTATGTGTCTATGCCCTTTGGGCTCAAAAGTGCCCAGGCAACTTATTAACGGTGTGTACAAAATTGTCTTCACAAGCAGATTGGCCGTAATGTACATGCTTACGTGGATGATATCATGGTTAAATCCAGGGAGAAGGGGACTCTGGTTGATGATTTGAAGGAAACCTTTCATAACCTAAGGACGTACAAGATGATTCTTAATCCGGACAAGTGTGTCTTTGGTGTACCGGCGGGCAAGTTATTGGGTTTTCTGGTGTCCAACAGGGGAATTGAGGCTAATCCGGAGAAGATCACAGCCATCACCTCCCTGGCTAAACCGAAGTGTATCAATGATGTTCAACGCCTGGCAGGCCGGATTGCCGCGTTAAGCCAGTTTACCAGCCGCCTTGGTGAGAAGGCTATCCCTTTATATCAGATGTTGAAGAAGACGGATCAGTTCGTCTCGAGTTCTGCTGCTGATGAAGCATTTGAGGACTTAAAGCGGCAATTGGCCAATCCGCCTGTGCTTGCCGCTCCCATAGACAAGGAGCCGTTACTTCTATATGTTGCTGCTAATGCTCGTGCGGTCAGCGTGGCTATTGTGGTGGAACGAAAGGAGGCAGGTAAGGAGCATCCGGTTCAACGTCCGGTCTATTATATCAGCGAGGTACTCATTGAGTCCAAGCAAAGGTATCCGCATTGGTAGAAGCTGGTGTACGGAGTTTTTATGGCAAGCCGGAAGCTTAAGCAATACTTCGAAGGGCACCCAATTACGGTGGTCAGTTCTGCTCCTTTGGGAGATATCATCCAGAACCGAGAAGCAACTGGCCGGATTGCAAAGTGGGCTATAGAGCTAGGGCCGTACGGTTTGAAATATGTGCCTCAGACAGCGATTAAGTCTCAAGCACTTGTTGATTTCATCAATGATTGGACGGAAATGCAAGCACCTGAAGAAAAGCCGGATCATACGTATTGGACCATCCATTTTGACGGATCCAGGCAATTGTAAGGCTCGGGGGCTGGAGTCGTATTAAGTTCCCCGCGAGGTGATAAGTTTTGTTATGTTCTCCGTTTAATGTTCCCTTGTACTAACAATGCAGCTGAGTATGAAGCCTTGCTCCATGGTCTTCGGATGGCTAAGGAGATGAATCTAAGTCGAGTTAAGTGCTTTGGTGATTCAGACCTTGTGTCTCAGCAAGTGTCTGGCACTTGGGACTCCAAGGACCCACTCATGGCAGCATATCATTGTGAGGTGGATATTGTTGCAGGTTATTTCAGAGGCTATCAGGTGGACCACGTGGACCGGCGGAAAAATGAAGCGGCGGACGCTTTAAGCCGGCTGGGCTCTCAGCGCAAACCGGTCCCACCCAATGTTTTTCTGGATGTGCTGCACAACCCATCAGTGAAGAGGATTTGGCCATTCCTGATCCGGAGGCTCAATTGGTGGCAGTTCTTTATGTTATTCTGGATTGGACGCTTCCTTATCTGGCGTACAAGAACCGGGGCGAGTTGCGAGAAGATGAGATTCTGGCCCGGTAGATAATCCGGCGATCGAAGCCCATGGCTGTCATCAATGGTGAGTTGCATCATTGCAGTGTATCAGGAGCTTTTCAATGTTGCGTGTCTCTTGAAGAAGGCCGTGAAATTTTGCGGGAGATTCACGAAGGAGATTGTGGTCACCACGCCGGTTCAAAGTCTCTGGTGGCTAAAGCGTTTCACCATGGTTTCTATTGGTTAACTTCTCATGCTGATGCGAAGGATCTGGTCAGACGATGTGATGGTTGCCAAAGGTTTTCAAGACATGCTCATGTACCGGCTCAATATTTGAGGATGATTCCAATTACTTGGCCGTTTGCGACTTGGGGGCTGGATATGGTTGGGCCTTTCAAAAGGTCCAAAGATAAGAAGACCCACCTCCTGGTGGCGGTGGACAAGTTACCAAGTGGGTGGAGGCAGAACCTGTTAGCAAGTGTGATGCAGCCACGGCGGTTCAGTTCATCAAAAAGGTGATTTTCCGGTTTGTCTTTCCGCACATTTATTATCACAGATAATGGTACCAATTTATCCAAAGGTGCTATGAAGGAGTTCTGTGAATGGGAGCACATCCGGCTCGACGTTTCATCAGTGGCACATCCACAGTCCAATGGTCAAGCAGAAAGAGCTAATCAAGAGATCTTGAGAGGCATCAAGCCCCGGCTCATGGTTCCTTTGCAGAGAACGCCGGGTTGTTGGGTAGAAGAATTACCATCTGTGTTATGGAGCATCAATACAACACCCAACAGATCAAGAGGATACACACCGTTCTTCATGGTTTATGGAGCAGAGGCAGTTCTCCCCAGCGATGTCCGTCATGACTCACCTCGTGTCACGGCTTATGTTGAAGTGGACAACGAGACAGCACGGCAAGATGCTTTGGACCGGTTGGATGAAGAGCGTGACATCGCAGCCGCCCGGTCGGCGATTTACCAGCAGGATCTTCGTCGTTATCACAGTCGCCGAGTCAGAACCAGAGCCTTCCAGGAAGGACATTTGGTGCTTCGGCTCATCCAAGATCAGACTGATATGCATAAGCTATCCCCACCTTGGGAGGGGCCTTTCGTGGTCAGCAATAATCTGCACAACGGGTCGTACTATCTGATCGATATTCGAGAGCATAAGGACTCACGTACATCAGAGGAAGAGAGTAACAGGCCATGGAATATAGCTCAGCTTCGGCCTTACTATACCTGAGCCATTGGCTATACTTATGTACATACAATGTATATATTATGATTAAATATAATAAACCGGAACCTCAGCTAAAGCGGGGTATCTGTTCTTTTACATCATGTGAGGTTACACGGAGTTGCTCTAAAGCGGCCGCCGGTTTACCCCTTGAGTTCGCTTTGCTAAAAGCATCGTGTTATATCACTTGGAGGATTGGTCGTGTCCGAACCAATACCATGCCTCTTGATAGGCGAAAGCCACCAGATCACTTGGGGACTTGGTCATGTCTGAACCAGTCATGCCTCTTGATCGGCCTAAGGCCACAGAATCACCTGGGGGCTTGGTCGAACCCGAACCATGACCACGCCATTTGGTCGGCATAAATGCCACAAGAATCACTTGGGGACCTGGCTAACTAGAACCATAGTTACACCTAACGGGAGCTTGGTCGTGTTTGGCCATGGTTACGCCATTTGATCAGCTTAAATAAATCTTGTTTGGCAAACGTTTTTGTCGTTGCTTTTGCTTCATACTTTTCTTTGAAGGGTTTTTTTTGCTTTTCATTGTGTTTTTAAACCGACAAAGTTTTTTAACCAATCAATTGACGGAACACAGTTCACGTCAATCCGGAGACTATTTGCCCGGTTTGATCCTTGTTGTTAACATCCTCTTATGGAGTAACACGGTGTTTATCACAACCCGGCACGGTTTATTATAAACCGGCACAATATAGAAGGAGTTATCAGTACTCAAAATTTGGGTTATCACCCTTACTACAAAAAGTTGGTAAAACCAACGATGTGATTCAATGTCGCAGGTATGATATATTTCCTATTTGATTATACATATATACAGGAGTCGTTATTTCCTCCAATAGTGTGGGTTTGCAAAGCTCTGCTTCAAGGTTGGCCAAGCCAACTTCACACTCAATGGTGGCAGGTATTATGTATCTCAAATTTTTTGATCATATACTTAAAATTTTGTTTTGGATGTTTTGACTTTATATATACAAACATCATATTCCGCCTGACGGTACAACCGCAGTGGCACTTAACAAATTTCTTATTTCAGAAAGTATTTTGGAAAGTTCATTACCACAGGAAGAACAAGTTATGTGTGAAGGCATATCAACATCAAAGGTATCAGCTAGCCTATTACAAGGCAACATGGTGCCCATAATAACATAATTGTTTTTCACAAAGGAGAGACAGTTTTAAAACCGGCTTCCGGTTTAAGCTTGGCGTGCCTGTCCTGATGGTTGTGGGTCATCCTGCGCCGCTTCAGCTTCTGTTTCTCTACCCAGTGGCTGGAAATCCACAATTGTCCAGTCAATTCCCATCAATGCTTGGAAAAGAGCTTCGTCATGGATTAGCGAAGACGGGTCAATATCGGGAGCGTAAGTATGCTTACGGATTGGAGGGATCAGGTTTTCCGATTCATGGATCGGTGCAGCTATTCGCTTGTTCTGGCTGTCATATTGGGCTTGATAATGAGACAAATCTGCTTCCTCAGCCAGTTGACAAGCTAGCGGACGTACCTCCCAGTTTATGGCTCGCAGATCCGCTTCACCAAATTCTAACCCGTCTTCCTTCAAACTGGGATAACCCTGAGCCGCTTCAATAGGATCAAAATCCGGCACCCAGGCTTTTGCCCGGATTAAAGCATTGATTGCACCGGTTCGAGCAGCAGATTTCTTCAGCTCTTCAACCCGGGCAGGAAGCACTGACAGTTTCATCAAAGTATCTTGAATCAAAGTGGGCGCCGGTTTGTTATGAAACGCGGTACAGATGATCCGCTGGGCACCATATACAATTGTTCAACCAAGGTATATGCGGCTTTCAATTTCTTCCGCACATCTGACCCCAAGTGACCAATGCGTGTCCCTGAAATACCATAAAAGGTTAATAAACCGGTGACTCTGTAAGAAGGCAGAACCAATTCAGAAGGCAAGCTGGCTTACCAAAGATAGTAGTGGTCATGGCATGAACGTGCCGCTTTATGCTGGTCAGTTCATCTGTCACTGGTTTCAGTGCAGCCTCGGCATCCTCTGCTCATTTGATCAAAGCGGACTTTTCAGTGGCCCAATCCTCCCATTTCTTCTTGAAGTTCTCCTTAAGTTGTTCCATGGCGCTTAAGGCACTGGCCAACTCCTCTTTCGCCTTGGAGGTTTCAACCTATTGGGTTTTCAGGTTTTCTCGCAGATCAATGACTTGGCTTTCTTTCGCCTTCAGCTCCGCCTACAAGCATACAGATATATGTTTCAACAAATCGGTAGAAGGATGCAAGTACCAACCACATAACAAGTTATGTGCTTGGCACTTGGGGGCTAATGCATATTCGATCTTCATCTTTCATTTGTTTACAAAGTACCAAGCTCAATACAAGTATTCAACTTGGCACTTGGGGGCTAATGGCTATTTGATCATATGTATTCTGATGCGGCAGTTTCAATTACTTAAAGTACCAGTTTAACTACGCTAAGTTGAACCAGCCCTTGGGGGCTACATCAGCAAATTTCAAAGCATCAAGATTTATATTATTAAGTCCCGGTTTGAAAGAATAGTTCAAACTGGCCCTTGGGGGCTTGGAGAGTCAGCAAGAATAAAAGCATACAAGCAGGAAGAAGCATATGGAAGTTACCTCATATTTATCTTTCATCATATTAACCAGACTGGCTTCGTAGTCACGGCTGGTATACAACCGATTCAGATAGCCAGAATGGATATCTTGGGCGTTCAGAGCAGAGTAAGCAATCAGATCAGCGTTCCACATGCCTTTGCCAAAAGCAGCAAATTCTTCCTTGGCAGAATGTTTGGATAAAGCGACAGGATTGCTTGGTTCAGCATGACCAGTGCCAGTAATGACAACCTCATCATCCTTGGTACCGCCGGTTTGCACTGGAGTTGTTGGCTTCTCAGTAGATTTTGCTGGACCGGTGGAGCTTTCAATCCGGATGGAACTTGTGGGCTGTTGGATAGGGCCTGAGGTATCAACAGGTCTCTCTTCAGCAATAAGATCATCATCTGGCTACAGTGGATTGTTGGGAATATCCTCAGAGATAGCCGCTTCAAGAATGACATCTTCTTCGGCCGCTTTGTCCAGGCGGGCCTTCTTGCTTGGCCTAGGTTTGGCCCTGAGAAGAGTAACCAAATTAAATATAGCATGTATTCTAAGGCAATGTACTGCAAACATCACAATAAATATGGCTTACCCAAGCACCGTTTTGAGCGGCGGGAGCTGAGTGGCCGATGACTCGCCAGAAGATGAGTGGGAAATAACCTGGTAATCGGAGTCAGATGGATTAAGAGGTTGAGGAAAGCAGCCCGCTTTAGGACAAGCACTGATAGGCGAGTTAGAGACTTCGGAATGACGTTTCCGAACCGGACTGTTTGGTAAACCGGCGGAGGTAACTACCTGGCCGCTGTGCCGGGTGGTGCGGCGAGCCTCATGTTGTTGAGTCTTCATAAGAAGTTTAGGATCCAAATAAGCAAGAGGATGAGAAAATTTAACTTTCCGGTTTGCCTGACGGATTTTTTGTGAAGGCAAAGTTTCTGAATCGGAAGAGAGAATAATTACCTCTGCAGCATCCGCGTGGCTGGCTTCGGCATCATCCTGACAAATATCATCATCAATAAGACGCATGAAAAATAAACCAAGTGAGTCAAGCTCTACCTCAAAGTCCGGATTATCCACCTCATCATCAGGGGCCGGATTAGAAGATGCAGTGTTTCTTTTCCTGTGGGTAGTCTTCTTCACAACTTTAGTTTTTTGCCGGATTGCTCTTTCTGGTTTGTCTGCCTTCTCTGGTTTCTCCCGCGGCAGCTTTTTGCTCCAAAACGGATCATCGCCCTGATTATACAGACACTGATATTACAAACAATGACCAGACGTATCAATAACAGATTCAGCAAAGAGAAAAATTAAAGTCTTACAGCTGGCGGTTTGTTGGTGGCACAGAAGGGAAGCAGGCCAGTTCTAGCGCAGACATGTTCCGGTTCATTCAATATCTTGCGCACAGCCTCTGTGATTTCTTCACCAGAGAGTTGGAGTTTTGAATGTCGCAGTGGGTCATCAACATTATCAGTATACTCGCACATCAAACCGGGGCGCTGACTAAGGGGCAATATGCTCCATGATATCCAACAGCGAGCGAGATCAACACCGGTTAAACCGTTAGCCATAAAGGCTCTGAGCTTTGACAACTGGGGAGCATATTTGCTTCTCTCCTGGGCAGTCAATCTCTGAGGAAAAGGGTGTGTATTGCTGAGCCGCTCCGGACGAAAGTCAGGCAAGGGATTCTCACCAGCAGGGGAGGTGTCTTTGCAGTAGAACCATGTCTGATTCCACTCCTTGGGGTGACTGTGCAGCTTGGCGTGAGGGTATGTGACCTCTTTCCTTTTTTGAATTGCCATGCCACCCAACTCCGTATTAGAGCCATCAGTAAACTCGGTACGACGGTTTAAATGGAAAAGATCTCTGAATAATTCCACTGTGGGCTCCTCTTGAAAGAACACCTCACAGAGTACTTGGAAGTGGCACATATTGGTAACAGAGTTGGGGCCAGTGTCTTGCGGATGGAGTTGAAAATCGGCTAAAACATCCCGGTAAAATTTAGAACCGGGCGGTTTAAAGCCCCGGGCTAGGTGATCTACGAAAACAACAACCTCTCCTTCTCGAGGTGTGGGGGGCATTCTTTGCCAGGAGCCCTCCAATGGATGGTATCTTTCCTGCCCAAGGCACCAATCAGGACTAAATCGTCCAGTTGATCCTCTGTGACGCGAGAGGGAACCCAATTGCACTCATACACTTGTTTGGCCATGATGGAATCTACAAGGAAGAAGATCCCGGTTCAAAAATGCATTTGATCAAGATACGTTGGTATGGACACTGTTAAACCGGAGACAAAATTATCTGAACCGGAGTTTCATGAAGCAACCAACATCTGGCGGTTCAACAAGGGGACTAATGGTATATACCGGTTCGTAAAAAATTTCTACAAAGTTAAACCGCCTGACCTAAGCATTGAACAGTCAAGACTGCAGATGGGTAAGTACACAGAAACAGATTTCACAAGATTATACTACAGCTTTGGATCTGGAACATGTTTATAAAGGAGATAAATATTCAAGGCCCTAAAGGAGCAGTACTGAATCAATAAGCAAAGGTATGGATAAGATCTATGCTCTTAGTATGACGGACAGTGAAAACGGATGATAAAAACTATCGCTACAAAGAGCGAAGATACACAGACTTGTCTAAGGATCTATCATATGAACAAGAAGCAAGCGATGAACACGGGAAGAACAGGGAAACCCTAGAACAGATCTATGATGGAAAGGATAGAATACTTACTGGGGCCGAGGAAGAGGCGGAAGGTCGCCGCGGTGCTCTGGTGCATTCAGGGTGATGCAGCGGCCAAGGTTGGTGCAGAGGTCGACGGCGGCGGCGGAGCTCCGAAGACTGGGCGACGCGAGGAAGAGGAAGCAGAAGGGCACGAAGGGGAAAAAGGAATGACCCTTCGGTCCTATTTATAAAGCAAGGGACATGGGTCAGGCGCGAAAACCAAGGAGCCGCAAGTTTGGAAACAGAGCGATCGCCTCGATTATCGCGGATCTATTAAACAAGAAGGTATCACGGATAGTTTCTTTATGATAGATGACGTCACGCCGATTTACAGCAATCAGAGAAGATGACATCACGACAGTTCACCAAACTCCAAGAAGACGTTGAAGATGAAGTTTTGCTAAGGATTGACATGAACCTGTTCAAATCAATCTAGGGCCAAATGTTGGGGATATTACTACTGGGCATAAACCGGCCTATCTAGGCCGGATTAACTTCATCAGTAGTTAAGCATGTTAAAGCCCATGAAGATAGATGAGGGCTCAAGACCCATAATCGGCTGAGCCTGTAGCCGTAAACCGGCGTCAATATGTAACTTGTATTGTAAGTAAGGAATAAGTAGAGACCAAACCGGACACGTCTATGAGCCGATGTTGGGACTCTGTAAACCGACGGGCGTCACCCATGTATATAAGGGGATGACCCGGCGGCGGTTCAAGGATAACAGACAACAACTCGAGACATAGGCGAAGCTTATTTGCTCCCTAGTCATCGAAACACCCATCAATTCCATCACAACTAGACGTAGGCTTTTACCTTCATTGAAGGGGCCGAACTAGTATAAACTCTCTTGCGTCCTTGTGTCCGCTTTAACCCCTTCAAGCTAACCTGTAGTAATGGCTCCACGACTAAGTCCTTTCTCTAGGACATCTGCCGTGACAAAACCACGACAGTACTGGACCACGAATTTACAGAGGGATTCAAGCCCGTAAACATAGAGGCATATGACGGAACAACAGACCCTAGGGTCTGGATTGAGGACTACATCCTTCATATCCATATGGCTCGAGGAGATGATCTCCACGCCATCAAGTACCTACCCCTCAAGCTCAAAGGGCCAGCTCGTCACTGGCTCAAAGGCCTCCCCGAAAGCTCCATTGGAAGTTGGGAAGAGCTTGAAGATGCCTTTCGGGCAAATTTTCAAGGGACGTATGTCCGACCTTCGGATGCGGACGATTTGAGTCATATAACTCAACAACCCGGAGAGTCAGCCCGAAAGCTTTGGAACAGGTTTCTTACTAAAAAGAACCAGATTGTCGACTATTCGGACGCCGAAGCCTTAGCAGCTTTCAAGCATAGCGTCCGTGACGAATGGCTCGCCAGACACCTCGGCCAAAATAAGCCGAGAACGATGGACGCATTAACAAACCTCATGACCCGCTTTTGCACGGGGGAGGACAGCTGGCTAGCCAGATGCAGCACCAGCAACCCCAGTACATCTGAAGTTAGAGATGGAAACGGGAAATCATGGCACAACAGCAATAACAAACGTCGGAATAAAGAAGACAGCACGAAAGGCACGACAGTAAATGCCGGATTCAAAGGCTCTCGGCCAGGCGAAAAGCCGCCCCCTAATGGCACCAGGGACGAACTGTCCAGCCTCAATAAAATTCTAGACCAAGTATGTCAGATTCATAGTACCCCTGGTAAACCTGCTAATCATACCCACAGAGAATGTTGGGTCTTCAAGCAGTCCGGCAAGCTCAACGCCGTACACAAGGGGGAGGATACACCAAGTGAAGACGAGGACGAGCCCCCCAAGCAATACACAGGGGAACAAAAGCAATTTCCACTAGAAGTAAAAATAGTAAACGTGTTACACGTAATCAAGGGAAAAAACAATGCGGCACTCCCAGGAAAGTATACCCAAGTGCCTATCACCACGAAGTCCTGCCACTGGTCATCTCAACCGATCACTTTCGACCATCGCGATTACTCAGCAAGTATCCGACACCCAGGATGGGCTCCCCTGGTATTAGACCCAGTAATTGGCGGATATCACTTCACAAAGGTCTTGATGGACGGCGGCAGTAGCCTAAACCTAATATATCAGGATACAATCCGCGGGATGGGGCTAGACCCAACACAAATTCGCCATAGCAATACTACCTTTAAAGGAGTAACGCCAGGCCCAGGGGCTCGTTGTACAGGCTCCCTCCTACTACAAGTTACATTTGGCTCCCCCGATAACTTCCGTCGCGAGCATTTAACTTTCCACATCGCTCCGTTTCAAAGTGGCTATCAAGCACTGCTTCGACGCGAAGCTTTCGCTCGCTTTAACACAATACCACACTACGCCTCCCTCACACTCAAGATGCCGGGTCCACGTGGCATCATTATAGTACACGGAAATATCAAGCGATCTCTACGCGCCGAAGAGAGTGAGGCTGCCTTGGCCGCCACACACTAAAGGCGCCCGGATAAACGAAAGCATCCAATAGGTCGTCAAGACCTCAGATACAACTAATCAAGTCCGGTGCTGCTATTTATACTGAAATAAGTGGTCACACCCTTATTTGTCAATACAAGGGGCTCAACGCATGCAGACAAGTGGCAATTTCTTATCATCTTGAATTATACATGGTTTATTTAAAAACTATCCTTTTGCACGACAAATTTTTCACTTAACTTCCTCTCTTTTACAGACGATCGTCGTGCTACACCCGTCCAGGATACGGCACAACGGAGACATAGGCGCAGACGTGCAGCAGGGACCCGCTCCAAGGATTCTTTTTAGATTAAGACCCTGCGTAAACCTTTTTTACTGTCTCTTGTTGATACATATCCACCGTTGAGAAGGATGCTGACGTCCTGGCATGTGGCCACGCCAGAACAATGCACGTACCTGGACACACGGGGCTTCTTACAAAGGCCACTATTTAGGCCCGGTTTATACCACAAAGACCGAATACCTTAGGGAGTGTTCGGCGTCGCGAGTTTGGCCCTATATGCATCAGCTCCGAATCATTGTCTTTGGTCAAATCTTGGGTTTGCCCGTCTCCTGTGTTTTGGTGCCTTATGTTCCGCTTTGCCGGCTAAGGTGGCACCTGGAGAACTACTACGATTGTGCCCCGGTTCATCCACCTCAGTAGAGAAAGCCGAAAATTGACTGTCATGATATAGCGTGAGACTGGTCAACCACTCGATAACCTGTGGGAATGTTAGAATTCCTCCGCCTTAACGAAGGGCCGTTTTCCGGCCAGGCATGTATGCACCCCGGAATCGGGATAGTGTGGTGCCACCAGGGGCTATCTAGTAGCCCCACTATCAAACTCCTATGGCTAAGTGAAAGTGCTAAAGCATTATAGTCCGGTTGCCTCGCTCGCTCCGCTATCACCTCCTTAATAGGACCAAGATGTTGGGTTAAGTGTGAACGCGTGTTTTTGCGAGCACCTCCACATTATATGCGTGGGGGTTGAAGCCAACGACTGCAATCTTTCAGGTTATACGCATGTATACATAAACGGCCGCCCAGGAGGCATCATATTACTTTTAGGCAAAAGTATAAAAATAGCCTTCTAAAAATTCATAAAAGCATTTCACTTACAATGAGATTACATATCACTCAAACATAATAGTTTTTGAGCATTGGGTCTCTATCTAACAGGCACCCTCAAGAACTTCTTCAAAGTAGTGCTTAGCAGCCTTTCGACCTATAGCCGAATCCCGCGCTGCAACATTGGTAGCATCCATCTCTGCCCAGTATGCCTTAACACGGGCAAAGGCCATCCGTGCACCCTCTATGCACGCCGACCTCCTCATCGCATCAATGCGCGGCACCACGTCAAGGACCTGCTGCACCAAGCCGAAATACCTGCTCGGTTTTGACCTTTCCGGCCACAGCTGATCCACAACAGACCTCATGGAGAGTCTGGACAACCTATTTAGTTTGGCCCATTCGGCTAATTGGTCAGTCAATGGAAGTGGACGCTTGGGAGAATGGAATTGTCTCCAAAACAGCTGGTCCACTTCACGGTCCGTCTGACCCTGGAAGTACCTGGCCGCATCGGCAGCGCTTGCCGTCAAATCCATATACACATCCTCCAAACTCCACAGCCGATCCAGAGGGGCATACCATGGATCTCCGAATTTCCTTCACAACATAAAGGATTTCCCAGCTACAATATCCCCGGCTTCCCGCAGCTCCTCCTTCTTTGCCCTCATAGCAGAGCGGAGATCCTTTTTCGTCGCAGCAGCCTTCTGAAGGTCCAATGCCTTCGCTTGGTTTTCCTTTTCAAGAACCTGGCAGCGGTCGGTGGCGGCTTTTAATTCTATAGCCATCTTGGCCATATTGTCTCGGGTCTTGCCATGCGCGGCTTTCTCGGCTTGCAACTCTTCGGCCGCCTTCACAGCAGCCGCATTACCCAACCTCGCTTGTTCCTTGGCTCGGGCAAGTTCTGCCCGTAAGGCTTCAACAGTGGCAGCTCCATCTGCAGTCACAACATATTAAAGATACCGGCATCATGCTACTCTTCCTATGTGACGTTTACCAGATAATGACACTTACCCTGTGCCTCGTCAAGCCTTTTGTTAACAAGCTCGATGTCAGCGTCTGCCGCATCCAACTGCCGTTCTAAATGGGCAAACTCGCTAGTCCGGCTAGCCACCGGAGCTTCCATCACCTGCACATAGAGGCAGTATGGTTATTACCTGGGAATATGATCCTCTGTTCGTCGTCGTTTCCGACGACAACTAAAGTCTCAGGGGCTACTATCTACACAGGGCACACCTAGCATGTGCAGGACTATCATACATTCTTTTACGTACCTCAAAGCCTGTCACTAGACTCATAAAAGCTTCATGCAATCCGCTTTCGGCGGATGATATTCTCTCCATCACCGTGTTCATTAGCACACGGTGTTCATCTGAGATGGTCGCTCGCCCCACCAACTCCCTCAGAACATCCGATCGCACACCAGACGGTGTCGGACTCTTTTATCTGCTCTCTTCGGGAGCCGGACACTAGGAGCTTTGGGGGTCAATGGGATTACCTTCTGGCCTCACCGGACTTAGAGTGGCCCTCCACGACGACACTTCAGGGTCGCCCGCCTCTGGCGCAGAGGAGTCCGGAGGAGGCGTTTCGCTCTCCATCATCTCTGGAAGAAGATCCCCCGAAGACGAGCTCATTTGAGAGGGGCTAAGGCCCGAACTGCAAAAATATATGCGGTGGTAATTTTCTCAGAAGAAACAGATGGCATATCTGTACCATTAAAAGTATTTCGGGTCACTTATGACTCGCGGGAGAATTGATCCCCCCGCGGACTTTGTGCAGCAACGATGCCCCCTGAGGTAGGACCCTCTGTGGGAGACTTCTTCTCCCGTTTGGGAGCTTTGGCTTCCGAATCCCCGGGTGCAGTCCTTTTCCTCTTCTGGTCGCCTCCCTTCATGGAGACGCTCGCTCCCTCGGCTAGAGTGGGCAGCGTTGGGGGCCCGTGTCCGCCCGCATTATCCTTCACAGTGTCTTCCTTCAAGGGCTCCGGGCAAGGTGCGGTCTGGAGCATCTTTTCCAATACTGGATTTTCCAAACCCTCAGGGAGGGGGGCCGATGTAACACCCCGGATGTAACTTTCCCTTTTTGTACTCCAACTCTTGCCATTTCCGGCATTAAGTTATATTTAATTATCGGGTTCGGGTCTTTGTCGCCGTGTGTTGTTGTCTTTGTCATGCATCTCATATCATGTCATCATGTGCATTGCATTTGCATACGTGTTCATCTCATGCATTCGAGCATTTTCCCCGTTGTCCATTTTGCATTCCGGCGCTTCGTTCTCCTCCGGTGGCCATTTCTAGCTTTCTTTCTTGTGTGGGGATTAAACATTTCCAGATTGGACCGAGACTTGCCAAGCGGCCTTGGTTTACTACCGGTAGACCGCCTGTCAAGTTTCGTATCATTTGGACTTCGTTTGATACTCCAACGGTTAACCGAGGGACCGAAAAGGCCTCGTGTGTGCTGCAGCCCAACACCCCTTCAATTTGGCCCAAAACCCACCAAACTCTGCTCCATGTCCTAGAGCGTTCGATCACGATCGCGTGGCCGAAAACCGCACCTCATTTGGACTCTCCTAGCTCCCTCTACCTCTATTTAAAGACCCCTCCCGGAATTCGCGGATCTCCTCTCTACCTAACCCTAAAAATCTACTCTGCCGCCATCGGACACGTCCGGCCGCAACCGGATGCGTCCGCCCGCCACCGCCGACCAACGGGACGCCGCCACGTCAGCCCGCGACGCCCCACATCGCCGCCTCAGCGGCGCCCGCCCGCTAGGCCCACGTCGGGCCCCCGAGGGCCCGAAGCCACCGCTGCCCGCGCATGTTGCTCCGCCGCCTCCTTCCCCGCGTCCG